>NC_090813.1:33507673-33594473 GCF_000390325.3 Nicotiana tomentosiformis | reverse complement strand
AATTCAACAATTTTATTGATATGTCTCCTTAATTACGATACACATCTAATGCTTCAAACAAAACAGCAATTGGAGGTCATTTTCTTAATGTGGTGGCATTTATGCTTGAAGAAACGATGTCGAAACATCAAAAACGAGAGCAACACAACCTGAAACTCACCCGATCCCCTCGGGACCCCGTTCAAACATACCAATAAGTCCCAACACATAACGTGGACTTGCTCGAGGCCTCAAATCACATCAAACAATATCATATTTTGCATATTTTGCATATTTTGCTCGAGGCCTCAAATCGAACTTAATATACTTATTGACTTTCAACTTCTACAACTCGCGCCGAAACATATTTTGCATCCAAGTTTCAAATGACGTAAAGGAGCTAATCCAACTCTATGAATAGAAATTCGAGCCCATATCAAGAAAGTCAACTCTCGGTCAAACCTCTTAACCTTCCAAAACTTCAACTTTCCAATTTTCACCAAAATGTTTCAAATTATCCTACGGACCTCCAAATCCAAATCCGAACGCACGCTAAGTCCAAAATTACCATACGAAGCTATTGGAATCATCAAACTCCGGTCAACTCCTACCGTTTAAGCTTCTAAAACAAGAATCCTTCTTCCCAATTTATCCCTAATCATCCAAAATCCGAAAACAAGTCATAATACACAATGCGAAGCTGCTCGAGGCCTTAAGCCGGTGAACGGGACACTAATTCTCAAAACGACCCTTCGAGTCGTTACCTTCTGCCCCTCTTAAACAAACGTTCATCCTCGACCATGCCAAGAATCATTCTAAAGTCATCAATCACCGAGTGAACAAACCATACATACACCCGTGGGTGACCCCACGTCACCCCAAATCCACGTAAGCCCGATAACACCACCTCAATTGAAGGTTTTTCCTTCCGCCAATACCAATAGGCCTTAGAACCAAATTTCTCACCATCTGGTTGTATCCACAAGACCTGATTCCTACATCAACACACAGTATCAACCTCAACCAGCTACAATAACCTATGTATACACTCACCAGAAACTAACACGTGACCTAACACACTACACATATGTCCATAACAATATTTCTAATCACAATAGCCGTCCATACTCAAACCCAGCATCGACAATTAACCTCATATCAGCTAGAACACTGTTCCAAACCTCCACAACACCGACAAGGATGAAAGAAGCACGAAGATTCCATGATTATTCACTCAAATAAAGAAGTCACACCCAACACCACTTGGGCACACACCTCGCAAACTAAACCCCAATAAGCACAGCATGAATATGACTGAATATAAGAGGGAACACATGAAAGAACTATCAAACAAGCCCGACCGGCACAACTCCCTATCAGTAGCATACTACGAATTAATTCCACAAGGGAGAATCAAACTATACGAACAACTCACAAGGATATCATCCTAATATAACTTACCATGACATGCAGTCCGGCCCAAACATAACAAACCTCATGGACACGCGAGGATCCCATCCTCAGCTCTGAATCACAAGTAGATTACACATTATACCAACCAAAACCTTCCACTAATTTGATTTACGCTAGCAAGGTCACAACACATGTTGAACTCCCACACCGGTAGAGCATCTAGTTCATAAATCATAACCAATTACCCAAATCACATCAAAACCTACCGTAATGGGTAACAGAAAGTTATTCCTAGTCATATAGCTCTCAATAATGAATAAAACAAAATGATAGACACGGGCTACCACTACAGAATCTACCAATAGGGGTAAACACATAAGTAGAGTACAAAATCACAAAACTCACCCATATGTGAAGCAACATAGGGGGACTAACCCCGATAAGCTGAACCAAAACAAAATATGAATGATGCTCCTCTATAACAAATCAAAACCATACTTGTATGATATCATCCAGTTCAGCAGCCTCATCCCTACCGTAGAAAGTACATCAACGGACCGAGCCCCCCCTCTTGGGCGTCCTCTACCCGCCTGACCTACACCCCAAGCTGGTGGTGCAGTGATATCAGCAACTCAAGTAGAACGCTTATCTTGGATACCCTGCCATGACACATCTGTTCGGAGTATGGAATAATCTCTCACCATGTGGCTGGTATCTCCAAACTCAAAACAGCCTCTCCGCTGGCGTGGCTGTGGAAGCTATCTGGCATGGGCACTTTAAGAGCCATAGATATCTGAAGCACCGCGCAAAACCTGAAGTGCAAACTAACAGACTGACCCACAAAACCTCTACCATGGCGTACCTTGCCTCCAAAATAGGGACTAGTAGTTCCTCCCAGTCTACGAAGCCTCTTAGCCTCCCGCCCTCTCTCTCCTAACCCTGTATGTCCTCTGTCTCCTAATCCCGCATGCCCTCTAGTCGGCGAGCGATCTCTACCACCTTCTGAAATGGAACATCCGACTCAAACACCCGAGCCATGCTAAATCGGATATCATAGTTGAGCCCCTCAATGAACCTGCGGACTTGCTCTCTAACTATAGAAACCAAAGAAGGTGCATGTCTGGACAAATCACTGAATTTGATGGCATACTATGACACTAACATAGAGCCCTAGCGTAGCTACTCAAACTCCACGCGCCAGGCATCCCGAAAAGTGTGAGGAACATATTCCCTCAAGAAGAACTCTGAAAATCGATCCCATGTGAGTGAAGTTGCCTTGGCCATGCTACCCAACTCGTACGTTTTCCACCACTGATATGCTGCTCCCTTAAGCTGGAATGTATTAAAAACAACCCCACTCGTCTCCACAATACCTATAGTGCAAAGAAAATACTGGCACTCCTCTAGGAAACCATGGGCATCCCCTGAAGCCAAACCACTAAAGGTAGGAAGGTAATACTTCTTGAACCTTGCAAGTCTAAGTTGTTCTTCCTCAGATGTTGCAGCCCTAATCATGGGCTGAACGAGAAAACCTGGTTGCGCCGGCACCACACCCATAACTTGACCAATGTGAGCCTGGTGCACGTAAGGTGTGGGCGACGGGAGTTTGAGCTCCTCCCCTGGTCTTTGAAGTAGCTGGTGCAGCCAGAATCAACATCGCCTGAGCCAATGTACCAAACATGCTCAGGAACTGTGCTAAGGTCTCCTGAAGTCCGGGGCAACAATAGGCACTTCTGGTGCCTGTCCCCCAACAGGAGCTACTGGCAGCTCCTCAACTACTGCTCTGATAGGTGCTCTAGCTATAGCATGTGCTCCTCCTCGGCCTCTGCCTCTGCCCCTGCCCCGGCTTCTAGCAACACCAGCTCTGGGGGTAGGGTCATCAGTAACTCCAGCTCGTGTCCTCACCATATGTGAGAGAATAGAGTGACAAAGGCTCAAACTCCGAGTTGTCTCACCCGACAAGAACTATAGCCGAATTCTAAGCTGGCTAGTGATGTTATTCTTCCCAACATACTGTAATCAAATCTGGTAGCACTTATTCCAGGTCCAATAACTTCATCTCATCCAGCATAAGCTGCTCCACCGACATGCCACAACAACACTGCCTTGATCCACATTTAGTGCAACCTGTGCACCAAATAGGCAATAACTCGAATGTACCCAATAATGGAAAGAAAAACAAATAAGAGAACCGTCCCTCTAGTTGAACAAATACCACTACAAGGCACAGTTCTATGAAACCGTCACACAAAGGAGGAACAATATACATGAAATAAGAAAAAGGATCATATTTCAACCTACTTTAATGTGATGCATGACCCAATCTGAATGCCAGTCCTTATAGAATATCTCATGCCACAATGCTCTAAATTCAATAACCATATGCGCAATAACAACAAACACGTGAAGTACATGACTATAACAATTGTGAAATGGATAGCACAATATATGATCCAATCCTAATCCACACTCAACAATGAGTGGAAGAGGTCGTTGGAAGAATAGTATGCAATTATGAGTCAGGGTCGATTTCCTCAGGGAGCTAACAATGGGTGTTAGAGCCTATACTTGATGTGTGGAGACAAAACAACTTAAATACACTTCCAATCAAGTTGGTTTTGCTAATTACTTCTATAAACTATACTATCAATGATCAACTAGAGAAATGAAACTAGAAATTGACTAATTATTTTTGGTTGTTTTCAAATAGGTAAAAAGGCCTAGGGATGTAACCTTTGCCTAGGTGTTCTCCTAATGAGTTAATTATCTTAACACTTGTTTTAGTAATTGCGGTGTATCATAGCTCTCAACTCAGGTTACCCCCTCAATACCTCCCGGCCATAAAGTGATTTTTCCCAATTTGGCTTTCTCAAGCTCAAATGGGCATCAAGCTAAATAGTTGATATGAGATGAAGTTGGGTTTTCCCTATCTCTAATTCAAACCCTTTAATTAGGCTAGTCAAATCCTTAACTGGCCCAATTTCTTGTTAGTCATGTTTTCCTAGACTAGGTCCCTCTTTCTCAAGTAAAGAGCAAGTCAAAAAGGCATTAACCAATGTTTGCAACCATTAATTATAAAACTAAAGCATGAACAAGGCTAAATAACAAACAGCCAATCATAAACAATGGTTAAATTAAATACCCATAAGGTTTACACACTAGGGTTGTGTAACAACCCTAGTAAGAATCGATCTACTCATAGTAGAAAATGACGTAAACAAAGAAGAAACACTCATTAAAGTCATAATATAAAATTGAAATGATAAACTATGATGTTTTTGTCCAAAAATGATCACAAATTACCCAAAATGGTAAACTACAATGGCTACAACTAGGAAAACAACAAAACATGACCTTAAAAAGTGATTCCCGTCAAACAAATGCCCTTCGGGAGGTTCTTTTGCCGCACAGTTCCATGTGCGTTTCGCACATTGCTTGAGTATGCAGGTTAAGAGATTTTGCAGCCGCACAATTTGATCTGTAGCTGCACTTCAGCTTCTACGGCCGCACAAATCATGTGTGGTCCGCACTTCTGGCAAGGCTTCATTCTTGGTCATTTTGTGCACTCTATGAACTTTTTGAATTATTGTCAGTGCAACCATGTTCTGCGGCCGCACTTCTCTTCAATCACTTTTGGGATTCTACATAAGATTTGCGTCCGTATAGAGAATTCTGCGGTCCGCACTTCTGGTCTATTGTGCCCCTTCTTTCCTTGTGAGTTGGAACACTTCTTTTTGAGTTGGATTTCTTCATTAGAGTCCAAAACTTCAACATTCCTGCAATTTGCACACTTCGATTAGTTTTGGGAATATAAATAAACACTTTCAGACTAAAACTAAAGCAAGAAGTTACTAAAACGTTGTCAAAATCCACACTTATCAACTCCCCCAAATTTAAGTCTTTGCTTGTCCTCTAGCAAATAGATTAGTTCCCACCTCCTCAGAGTGAAAGGTCATTTTAGCGAGTCAATGGTAAGCCATCCATACTCAGTTGGGACCAGCAATTACACACAACACTCGTGCATTGTCAACAAGTTGACCATTCACATATAATTCACCTATAGTTCTAATGTGACATTTGAGCTTCAAGAATTGACTTTATTCATCGAGGAATCTTGTTCTATCATGTAGATCATGGTGGAATCCAAACTTTTCTTCCTCTACCTTCTATTTTCCATGTTCACTATAAAGGTTAGCACTCAATCTTTAGATCAATGAAAGGTTTACTCTTCTCTCACAACAGAATGTTACAAGTGCGGCTTCAAGTACCATAGGCTTGCCCCTGGTGTACATCACCACTAATGTAAGCTTACTCAGTTCAAACTCAAGTAGGACTTATTTCGGGTTGTATTGAAGGAGTTTGGATTGGTGTAGGATACCATATGATTAAGTGGTTACACCTTTCCTTAAGCACTCCATATTTTCATTTCTTGGCTCTCAATTACCAATTATTATAGGCATTCTATTTTTCTTGGGGGCTAGAGAGACTTGGCATCACTCTTTCTTGTGCATTTCATTCTTTTTCTCCCTCGATGCACACGTTAGGGACCATTACCTCTTTTGAATCATCAACCCTTCCTTTATTATCTTTCTTGCATTTTCTCTCTTTGTTTGTTTTCTTCTTTCTCTTTTCTTGCCTTCTCTTTTCATAGAAATCATTTGTTTTGTCTTTTTGGTTCCTTGTTACGTTTTTCAAATTCCTCACATCTCCCTCATTATGCCTTAGGCCACTTTTTTCACAAGAGAGTTAAGGAAGGTTGGGGTGCTAAGAGGGGATAACGACAAAACGGGCAAAGGCTTATATCATGGTTATCAAATGAGAAAGGCTAGAAGCTCAAAGGGGTTGACTAGGGACAACAACATTGGTTGGCAATAGAAAGCTCAAACGGACCAAGGAAAGCCTACAATCATTTCCCAAACCAAGAAACTCAGGATTTCGCCTTGAGGCACATTCGGAAAAAGTTCCAGATCATTCGCATGGGTACTTGGACTAGCAACAAAAGATAACCTCACCCCTCACTTAACTAAACCTTAAAAGAGGATAGAGTCTAGAGACTACAACAACCACAATCAAGTTAAAGATCACTATGGTCCAATAAACCACCCAATGATTACCAAAGTCAATCAAGTGTCTCAAAGTCACTAACTAGAGCTATTTGTTATTATTACCTAAACATATATAAACTGACTCACTCCCTTAAGAAGGTTGTCACACCATCCATCCTCTGGACGAGTCACCCGGTTCACACAAAAACTACCTTTGGAAAGAATCATGGCATTAGGAAAACCAAAGCCTTATTATTTACGAAAACATAAGAAGATGCTACTAACAAAACAAGAACTAAAGTGGAAAATTAAAGAAGTTAATGAACAAAAACTACTAAATATATATAAACTACAAATAAGAAAAGGAACAGAATCATCAAATTATTACAGTCCAAATGTATCCAAAATGTGTCATATGTCAAATCAAATAAACTTCACCCCCCCTCCCTGAGCTTGTCAACCGATCTCTTGCTTGCTTGAGACTTCCTCATCTTCTTCACTTCTTTGGCCAACTCCTCAATAACCAACTTGTGTTGTACCATAGTGTCCATGATCATCTTCTGGTTGTCCAAAATCTTCTTCAACTTCTCATCAAGATCATAGCAGACCTGTGGTACCTATATAGATGACTACGCTGCAACAATACTATATATGTTAGACTGATTTGAAGTAGTCGTCTGCATCCAGTTGTTGAGACTCGCCAATGTATTGATGACTCGTAGAGCAGATAATGGAGCTGTAAGCATGGGCACCTACCTCAGAGCTGTAGCAGGGGCTGCCCTAGGGGTTGTGGTAAGACCTGAGGGTGGTGGAAAAGGCATAATAGTAGCACTAGAAGAGGGCTTAACAGAGGTAGATAGAATGTCAGTTGTCTCGGTGACTCTCGGCTCGTCAGACTGGCCTGTGGTGGTAGAAGGCTAAGCTCTCTTATTTGGGTTTGTCGCATCCATCAACAAATACCAGTCAAATGGCTTCTTCAGCTTCACCTTGTTGTCATATGCTCTTGGATATAACTTTACATCAGTGAGGTACTCTGTGATAGTGTTAGGATAAGGGTAGGCCGTGTTGGTATGTTGTGCTACAAATGAAATGTTGGCCGACATCATGTCACCCACATTGATTGGGTACCTGGCCGTGATAGATGCCACAAGAACATCACGAGGAAGATGAGTCTCATTCTGGCATGGATCCAGTCTGCTACAAACAAAGGTCTCCCATCCCTTCACCTCAAAGCTCAATGTGTTCCGCTAAATGGGAACCCCAACAGTGATCCATGGTGGTGGTGGCTCTGGTGGTGCTAAGATCTCTGCTAGCCAAGGTTGTACTTCTTCTTTCATTGCACACTTCTATAGGTACTAACTTAGCTCCATGTCCTCAAACCCTAAGTAGGCATTTAGTGTGTGCTGATCAAACCTCATGTTGAGATTGCGTACTTTAGTCACCTTCGTTCCCTTCTTGATGAGAAAAGCATTTGCGTAGAACTCTCTGACGAGGTACTCCTTAGAATCTTCAACTCTCTAAGTAAACCACATCTAGCCCTTTCTTGCTTTGAACTTCCTCAACACTGTCGGGTTGTATTTATCCAAATCCTTCAAGGGAAACTACTGCTCAAGTGTCAAGGAGCATACTGGCCATCACATATCGAAGTCATTGAAGGCTACCAAGCTAACGAACCTAACCTCCCATATCTCCTTTTTCTTTAATATCTCCATACCCGTGGATGTACCATATCCCCCTCTAACATCATCGGGGATATCCTATACCGTCTGTGCATTTGATTCTGGGGCAGCTGCTGGATCAGAGGTCTAGCTAGCACTTTCTGACCCCTCGGAAGTGCTGTGAGATGAGGAGGCCTCATCTATTAGCCGAAATCTGCCCTATGGCCTAGACTTTGTTGGTGTCTGCTCCTCCTGAATATAGGCTGAGTTTCCCTCCGAAGGTTTCCTAGACGAGACATAGGAACAAGACTCGGAGAGGTCTGCACCTCTCCGTCTACGTGTTGTGTTACATCCCGTACTTTAATATTAGGATGAGTCGTAGTAATCTATATGAACGTGAAGGGATTAAGAACATTCATGAGTTTATAGAGGATTTGTGACTATGTATTGTAAGACCCCGTAAGTTTAACAACCTTGATGCTGTTATATACATTTAATATGGTATTTTGAGTGGAACATTTTTTGCAAAAATATTTTGAAAAATATGATTTTATATAGTTATTAATATTACTACTTTCGAACATGCTTTAAATTATACACATAATATAGGAAAGTTTATGAGATTTTCTTTATTGTAAAGATAAAAAATATTTTTTCACAAGAAAATAAGGTTATCTTTTTACCATTTTAAGAATTAAGAGTACGAAAATATGTACTCTTTATATGAGATTAGGAAAATTAGATGTTGAGAAAATATATGTATTTTTACATGGATATTTTAATGAAATAATAGAGTATGCATTGATTTTATATGGAACCATGATTTGTTAATATTTTAATAGTAGTAATTTAAGATGAGGACAAGACTATTTTTGAGGTTATAAGTATTTATGATATGTCAAACAAGTGATAAGTAAGTGTTATAAAGGTCAGAGGGTAAACGAATCAAAGAAATTGGGTATTACCGAAGTTTGACAATTTGGGATAAAATACGGTCCAAGTTATAATACCCCGTATTTATGGACTAGTGCCATATAAGGTACCACATGACCGTGATAGTAGGGTACACAAAGTGTGTTAAAAGTGAGTAGTATTTTAGCTAATTTGAGATAATTCTTAATTATGTGAGTAATTGGTTAATTATTCATTAGTGGAAGATTAACAAGTCAATTAAGAAATTGGTGGGTAATTACTTAAGATTTTTGGATAAGCCTCTTGGACATCAAAGTGGCAGCTTTTGCCTTTGGAAATTATGACTCTTACATTCATGTAAAAGGTAGCATTTAGAAGGCTAAGTCATCTACTAAGTAGACCCACACCACTAATATAAAATATTGTGTTTAATGTCTCCATGAATCACCAAAATCTAAGAGATAGAGTGTTTACTTCATCTTGTAGAAAGTAAGTATTTGATGTATGTTTTATGTTTGGTTAAAAACATCTCAAGCATGTCCAAGATGATAAAATCTTGTAACTTCTCAAGAGGGTTCATGCATCTAAGGTCTCAATTGCTTAAGGAATCCTGTTATGCTAAGGCTAATCCTTTCTTCTTTTGGCATGATGTAAGTAATGATACGTAAACGTAATGCTATTCCATAAGTAGTTCTACTTTTAGCAGTTAAGGATGTCTATGTTATTCATTCTTATAAAGTTATATTCAAGTATGTCTAAGTACGTTCCTAAGTATCTATTGAGGTATATGCTAAAGATGTTAATATTTATAATATAGTGATGCATGCATCTTCATGCATTTACCACCGTGCTACGGCCGGTCGAGCAGTCATGCATTTACCACCGAGCTACCGCCCATTGGGCAGTTACACATTTACCACCGAGGTACGGCCAGTCGGGGAGTCATGCATTTACCACCGAGCTACGGCCGGTTAGGAAGTTACACATTTACCACCAAGCTACGGGCGGTCGGGCAGTCATGCATTTACCACCGCGTTACGGCCGGTCGGGAAGTTACCACTGATCAGTTGGGCAGTCATGCATCATACGATATGGATAAGAGTCTCAAAGAGAAGCATTATATATATAACTATAATAAGTATGCATATACGGTGGCACTTCAGAGATTCAGGTTGATTCTTATATGTCTTTAATTAATGTTGACCTATTGTTATGTTTCAGTTCCGCCTTACATACTCGGTACATTATTCGTACTGACGTCCTTTTGTTGGGCACGCTGCATTCATGCTTGCATGTATAGATAATCAATTTGACGAGCCCTCATAGTAAATGATGTTAGCATTTTACGAAGGATCAGTAAGACTCCACTTCATTCGGAGTGCAGCCGAGTCTATGAGTCATCGTGTCAGAGTTTTGCTACAGACTGATAGGTAGGCCGGTACCCTGTCCCATTTGATGTCAAATAATCTTAGAGGCTTTTGTAGACAGATGTTCATTTTGTATAGTATGTCAGAGGCCTTAACGGCCCATATGTATACATGTTTTAAGAACGATGGTTCATTAATACAGTGTTTGCTCACTTATAGTTGTACCTTACGAGTTGTGGCCATGTTGGCCCATGACAGTTACAAAACAAAAAGTTACAAAGTGGTTCGCTCGGGCTAGTATGGCACCGGGTGCCAGCCACGCCTCCCTAGGTTTGGGGCGTGACAAGTTGTGGCCATCTTCCTAATGGTTTTGGGCTGTCAAGGGGCAAGGTACCTCTACCTCGACCCCTAGAAGATTCACCTTTTCCTTTTGTAGTTTCACCGTCGTGGTGCGATCGAACCATTGCCTGTATCAAAGCAAAGAAAATTTTTAGTTGCAACTCATCATTTAACATATGCAAGACTTATGTAGGCAAGGGAGAACATTGTGGACACAGTGAAATTATGGCAAAAACAACAGGCTACTGGAACTGGCATCTGCAGTCAGCAGATTTTTTATGTGCGGCCGCAGACAGGAAGTGCAGACCGCACAATTACTAGTACGGCCACACATTTATCAAAAAATATCAAAGGCCCAGAAGCCCCTCTCTGACGATAGTGCAGAGGCAGTTTTGCGGCCGCAGAATACATCTGCAGTCCGCACATTTTTTAGTGCGACCCCTTTAAGATTTCTGCGGTCCGCATAATTAAAATGCAGCCACAGATGCACTTGCTTCACCAGGTCGCCCAAAACACCTAAACTGCAGAAGAAACAAATACAAGTGATGCCGTAGATTTTAAAAATTATGCACATGCATTCTTTTTCTACTTAGATTTTGCAATTACTGTACAAATAAACATGGCAACATGGTATAAACATGAAATCTCATTAACCCAACCCATTATAGCATGTATTATCAACTACCCAATTTAGATCTACCCCACATGGGCACATGGATGAACTCTACTAACAGAAGGCCTAAAAAGAAATTAAAATTTTAAAAATTAAACTAACACAAAAAATTAACATGAAATGATCCATACTAGATAGAGTGAGTGAACTGGGTGTATAAGCACAAGAGGGTGTGTGGGGGGACAGTGAAAATCTCTCAGCAAACTTGCAGAGTAATAATGATTTTGAGGAAAGGGAAACGTGTAAAATGAACTCAAGATTTCTATTTATACTAAGAATCTTAAAAGGGAAAAGGGGTCAAGAGCGGCCGCAAATTTCTATGTGCGGTCCGCACTCTATCACATGGGTCAGCATTCTCTGATCTTAATGTGTGGTCCGCATATTTTTGGGTGTGGCCGCAGATTTCCTCTTGTGGTCGCAGATTAGCCCCGCACTGACAAGCTTAAACTTCAAAGGGTTGGCATTTTTACACTTTTGCACGATCATAATTTTGCGGTCCGCATGTGAAATGTGCGACCGTGAATGTCCTCCTACCGTGGCACATAGAATTGTGCGGTTCGCAGATCCTTGAACACTTGGCCATTTTTTAGTTCACCCTTCTTGCAAGTCACACTCAACCCTGTAGCACACTTCAAATAATGTGAGAACACAAATAACATCTAACTACAAATGAAAAGGAAAATAACATGGGTTGCCTCCCAATAAGTGCCTAATTTAACATCGCAGCAAGAAGAAATGTCAAAGCTCTCTCAAGTGAAGTAAATGATCGACACCATGTGGCTATCTCCAACCTTGCCCAAGTAGTGCTTCACCCGGTGACCATTGACTCAGAATGCTTCATCCTTCTTATTCTTCAAGTCTAATGCACCAAAAGGTGTCACACAAACAATTTCAAATGGACCACTCCACTTGGATTTTAGCTTCCCGGGAAACATTCTCAACCTTGAGTTAAACAACAATACTAGATCGCCCACCTTGCATTCTTTGTTCCAAATGTATTTGTCATGAAGATATTTCATCTTTTCTTTGTAAAAAGATGAACTCGCATATGCATGGTACTAAAACTCATCCAATTCATTTTGTGCGCCCCTCAAGTTAGCGGCTACATCCCAATCAAGATTAAACTTCTTTAGAGCCCACATTGCCTTGTGCTCTAGTTCCACCGGAAGAGGACAAGCTTTGTCGAACACCAATTTAAACACAATGAATTTCTTTCCAAGAAATGGAGTAAATTGATTGACAACCGGTATGGAGACATCCCGATAGGTGTTTTGTAATACGTCTGATAAGCCCATAACGCATCATCAAGCTTTTTGGACCAATCCGTCCGATTAGCATTCACCGTTTTAGATAAGATACTCTTTATCTCCCGATTGGAGGCTTCCACTTGCCCATTATCTTGTGGTTGAGAGGCAGTCAAGACCTTGTGAGTAACACCATACTTGCTAAGTAAAGTGTCAAAAGCTTTGTTGCAAAAGAGTGACCCCCCATTGCTTATGATTACACGTGAAGTACCAAATCTTGTGAAAATATTCTTCTTCACGTGAAGTACCAAATCGCGCCTCATTGTTGGTTAAAGCGACAGCCTCAACCCATTTGGACACACAATCCACCATGACCAAGATGTAGGTATTTCCATAAGAGCTCACAAAAGGGCCCATGATGTTAGTGCGCCAAACATCAAAAATATCAATCTCAAAAATTGTTGTGAGAGGCATTTTACTTTTCCTTGCGATTCCACCGGCCCATTGACATTCATCACATTTTTTCACCAATTCACTAGCATCCTTGTGAAAAGCAGCCCAATAGAAACAACAACTAAGCACTTTGGCCGCCGTTCTTGCTCCACAATGATGACTACCATATGGCGAAGAGTGACAATCCCCAAGAATATAACCTTGCTCCTCTTCCGGTACACACCTCCTAGTTATCCCGTCTGTAATCTCAAATGCACTGCCAATATGAGCCAAATGACTTGTGCTCAATCAGTACCCAAATACCTCATGAAAAAACCCCATCTTACGAAACTGTGTGAATCCCTTCTTTGTGCATACTACATCCACCACGAATAACAAACCAGAATCATTCCAAGATTTCCAATATGCCCACAAAGTATAGCACATCATACATCCAACAATTTCCTCATTTGAGTCATCCTCGAAATCAACCTCTTCAAGTCATAACTGATCCATAAGTATGCCTCAGGCCAAAACTAACATAACACGTCCATGCAATCTGATCATCGACAACATACTCCCCCACTTGGCTCGAAGCCACAGAACTTAACAGCCGATAACCCAAAATGCCATTACTCCGTAACTGCCATAATATGTCACTGTAATTCAATTAAGTCCTTCATATGCTCATGTAGCTCTAACAATAAAAATAGCTCAAAATCATCTGTTAAACGCATATCCATCATTGCGATAGCCGTGCGTACTTCCCCAAGCAATACAAACTCAAATTACAGCACATAATGTACTGATAGAAAGGAACATCTCCTCATAACATCATAAGGATCACACAACTCAGAACATCCCGTAGAAGATAATACACCTGCTTTGCCTCAAACTAACATCTCTCTATGCCCTTTCATGGCCACAACCACTATACAGTCACTAAATCCTCCCGAATATGAACTCATCAAAAAGACATAACAATCTACTTCATTCCACAAATGAACAACATGAAAGACCCCTCAACATGCCCATATCTCGAGATTGTACCACACATCAAGATAGAAATCAAGCATCCATAGTATTTTCGCATCCCAAGCAACATTCTTCTTATCACATCCCAACAATCTAAGCACACCCCACAATCACATAATACTCATCATATTGCTACTCAACCACTCTCTAAGCCATCAATCCCACTCCTAGGGACACTACCAGACATATAAGTCCAAAAGCATATACTCACACAATACAAAACTACCGACTGGCCCAATCAATTTAACACAAAGAACACATCTTGCACCTCATTCATGAAATCACAAGTCATCGACTCACATACGAGTGGATGGAAGGAATTCAAAGAGATGCACTTCAAACTGAATCAATGCCGCACGATAAGGAAAGAAAGATGTGAAGTTTTCTAGATGCCCTGTAGTCTCTCAACGTTAGGTATGGACGTCATCATACCGATTCGCAAGACTCTACTAGACATTTGCTCATGACTCGTGGAACCTATGAACCTAGAGCTCTAATACCAACATATCACGACCCGAATCCACCGAGTCATGATGGTACCTAATCCAACCCACTAGGTAAGCCAAACAACAGTCAACATAGTTCTAATGAAACTAATAAGAAATCAATAAATGAAATAACTGAATTCCCATACAATAATCCAAGGAGTGGTAGTATAAGTCGTGAGCATTTAAGACTGGGATTTATAAAGCTGGTATGAAAATAAATATAACATCTGTTTGAAATATACATGAATAGATTACAAATCTAAAACTACCAAGGACAAGTGGTAGCTATATCCAGAAAAGTAAGTACACCTTCATGCCAGATCTCGTCATCCACAACATCTCAGCTCCAAGATCTACACGTAAGGTGTAGAAGTGTAATATGAGTACTACCAACCCCATGTACTCAGCAAGTATCATAACTAACCTCGATGAGGTAACATAAGTAAGATTAATAAATAATACTCGCTAATCAGATGTGTAGTTCATAATTGCAACAAGTGCATAGCAGTAATATGATCAAATCTTGAAATCATGGATAAAAAAACCTTGTGCACTCAATTTTCTTAACGTACTCTGCTCAGCCAGTAATAAAACATATATAATGATGATATGTAAATAAATCAGGTAACTAGCCAAGGAAATTATAAGTAAATAAGAAATGCAATAACCTAACATAAATCTGTTAAAGCGCCCAATCTCATATAAATAGTAATCACAACACGGCACTAAGGCCCACATCAGAATCTCAATAATCGAACCAAACCATCGATCAGCCTTCCCAAGGCACACATCAATAAGAAACAAATCAGTTTCTTACAATCCATGTGTAAACCATTAAGAAGGAACATGAGAGCGTAATCTTAGGGGGAAGGATCCATATCTATACGTTGCATGGACAAGTCACGTTCTAATAATATCAACTGACACTTTTTTTTAATCTGGATGTCGTATGAATGAACAGTTAAGTGTGTTGGAAACAAAATTCCAAGACCTTAAATTTGGTATATAATATGTACCAAAAGACCTCATATAACACAAAAAATAAATTCCTCATAATGCTTCAGTGACACACCTACTTGTCACTTATGTAGTCAGCGCAGTCTCGCGAAACTAGAAATTTCTCTCTACTTTGATGGCGTATCGACAAACGGTTTAATGCGTTAGAAACTAGACTCATAGATCTTCAATTAGATATGTAGGTAATACCGTAATACCAAGTATATTGCGAGAAAATCTCCTCTACATTTGACCTACTATTTAGCACATTGATGAATGTAACTTGTGATGGTCTTTGCTAACTTTTGTTCCACAACTCGCTTGACTTTAAAACATAATACAAGATTATCACACGAAAAAGATAAATCATAACATAACCTCCTTATCATGGTAAGAACCCTAGTCTCACCCCTAAGTACATGATATAACATTCCAAACTTGTTGACTTTCGACGAAACTTATTTTATTCAATTAGTTTAACTTCTAATCTTTCCAACCCTCTTGGTACTTGCTAATCATGATCTTAAATATTTGTAATCTCCAAGGTAACATGATTAACTTAATTTATGTACTCTCAAAGATGATCTCATTTCTGAGCTTACATCAATTGACTTACAAATACTCTCACGTACGAAGATATGGGGTGTAACATCATTCCCCCTTTGGAACATTCGTCCTTGAATGTTGACTGATGCACTTATTGGTCTCATAACCCATAAATCTTATAGGTTGATTTCTTTACTCCATGTTTCTTTATTGTCTTTTATATACTTCTTACATGCCTTACATAGTCGGCACTTTATTTTTACTGACATCCCTTTTGCTCGGGAACTCTGCGTTTCATACTCGCATGTCCTGATAGACAGCTTGACAGTCGTCATTGTAGGCTATCAGCTCAGCGGAAGGTGTTGGTACACTCTACCTGCTCCAGAGTTGCCTATTTGGTATGTATGATTTGGACATGTATTGATTGGTATGGTGGGGCCCTGTCCCGACCTTTATGATGTTTATGTACTCTTAGAGGCTTGTAGAAATATGTCATATGTATGGATACTTATATGGCCATGTCAGCCTATGTTGTTAGTGTACAAATGATCATGTCGGCCTTATAGGCCCGTATGTCCCATGTATAAGTTTCTATATCATGTTGGGTCGTCATATGTCTAGTATTCCTTTATGTTTTATTCTAGTTATCTCATGACGGCCCTTCTTTCCCATTTACCCATGATGGTGTGATAAGAAAGATATGATATGTTGATACCTAGTTGAGTAAGGCACCAGTGCCCGTCGTGGCCCTCCAATTTGTGTCGTGAAAAAATTGGTACCAGAGTAGTTCTGTCCTAGGTAGTCTACAAGCCGTGAGTAGAGTCTTCTTTATGGGTGTGTTGTGCGCTACACTTACAAGCAGGAGGCTACAAGGCATTTAGGATTGTCACCCTTTCTTCTTACTCTAGATCATGTGGTAGAGCTTAGTTGTAAGAATTCAAACTCCTAAATTCGACTTTATTCATAATAAAATGATAACTACACCTAGAAAGAAAGTTGGTAAGAGATTGAACGTGGTTGTAGAGGAGTTGAGGCATGAATATCAATTCACCCATATGGGGAAAAGCAGCAAGAGAATCAGAAGATAGATACTAGTTTCAACAAGTAAAAGAAGCAAGGCGAAGAAGGGTACGATGTACCCAGTTAATGAAGATTATTAGTATTTACAATTCAGGCAGAGAAATATAAGCATTTTGAGATACCTTCAATAGTAAGATAGATACATAAAACTGGCCACACCCTTCTCAGTTATGCCCTATGGGAGCTAACATATATAGTTTATGATAAATAAGGGGATATCAGGATCCACCTAGAGTTAGAGTAACCCAAAATGGTGTATGGATTATTATCATTAGCTAACATTTCTGAAGGACATTACAAATGTGGTAATAGTTCTCCTTGTGAGACACCTAGATGGTGCACTCTAGATTAGTACAGTCGGATATGAATACTAGAAAGTTCATAAGATAGGCACTGAAATCCTAGAAGGGATGAATATTTACCTTAGTATGAGTACTTCCCCTAGTAAGGAGAGATTGTTAGGCGACCCGAATAGCAAGTGAGATGGTGCAAGGGGAGCTAAAAGTGAAAGAATTTTTTGTCGAAGTTTTAAGAATAAAGTGATAGACAGAAATATTAATCGAAGAATAAGAAGAGAGTAAATGAAGCATTATGAGTAATATGTGATAAATGGGTGATAACGGTAAATCAAAATATGACATGATAGAGTCTATAGTCAAGTGAAGAAAAAGGAAAGAGGTGACATGCCTTGACACAATAAAAATGTATAAGCCATAAAGTCATACCCTCACTTCGAGAAATGAGTTCGTGACTCGAACGTGATTACCAAAAGGAAAGGTTAGGCCTCCTAAGTAATATAAACTAGTACAGGCTAGTGAACAAGATAAACTGAACATGAATTAGGGACCAAATGATTTGATAATAGTCGGCATCATGAGAATTTAAAAGATCACATCCAAGCAATAATAGAAGGGAAAACAGAAGAATAACCTTTAAAGGTCATTCAAGAAGACATTTCCCTAAAGCAAGCAATATGAGCAGAGTTAAGCTTAAGGGACTAAGTGTGCCAGTTACACTAGGTGTCACCCTCGTGCGTAAGTTATGAAAGCAGACCTTGTCTCACCCTCTTCTTGTGAAAGCAACACTGTCTAGTCTAATCCAAAAAACTGGTGTCACAAGTACATCAAGTATGCGAACGTTGTGCAATTCTACCTCTAGTCTCCTGAATAGTCCGCTCTGCCTGCCCGTCAGTTTGTTGGTGAAAGGTTGTACTAAGATTGACCTGAGTACCTAAACCTTGCTGAAATTCCTTCCAAAAATTGGTAGTGAATTGTGCCCCTCGATCAGAAATGATGGAAATTGGAGTGCCATGCAACCTGACTACTTCTTTGATATACAACTGAGCATATTGTTCCGCTGTATCGGTAGCCTTAACCGGAAAGAAGTGTGCTAATTTCGTGAGTCAATCCACAATCACCCAAATCAAGTCAAACTTATGAGGAGTACGAGGTAATCCTACCACAAAGTCCATATTAATCATTTCCCAGTTCCACATTGGAATTTTTATGTTCTGTGCCAACCCACCGGGCCTTTGGTGTTCGGCCTTCACTTGCTGACAATTCGGACATCTTTCCACAAAGTCCGCCACATTCCTCTTCATGTCATTCCACCAATATTCTTCCTTAAGATCATGATACATTTTTGTAGAACATGGGTGCACAAAATACCTAGAAGTGTGAGCTTCAGTCAAAATTCTTTCCCGGAGACCATCCACGTTTGGGACACATAGTTATCCTTGGTACCTTAGTGTACCATCATCCATGCAAAGAGAAAAGTCCATGTTCTTATGTTTTTGAATCCCCTCTTTCAATTGTGCCAACAATGGATCGTTGTATTGCTTCTTCTTGACTTCCACAACAAGTGATGATTCAGCCCTATTTTGTACAATCACCCCTCCTTCACTAGAGTCCGCAAGAAGAACTCCCAAACTAGCAAATCGATGAACTTCCTTGGACAATGGCCTTTGATTTTCCTCCAAGTGTGCTAAACTACCCATAGATTTCTTACTTAGAGTATCCGCCACAACATTAGCCTTCCCCGGATGGTATAAAATATCAATGTCATAATCCTTGAGTAATTCAAGCCATCTTCTCTGCCTCAGGTTCGATTCTTTCTATTTGAAAATATATTGAAGGCTCTTATGGTCCGTGAATATATCCACATGGACCCCATATAAATAATGAGGCCAAATTGTCAATGCAAATACCACCGCCGCAAGTTCTAAATCATGTGTTGGATGGTTATTTTCATGATTCTTTAGTTGCCTAGAAACATAAGCTATCACCTTCCCATGTTGCATTAATACACACCCAATGTTACACCCCATATTTTTGTACGTGAAAGTACGACATAAGTAAATTGATGAAAGCTCGGAAATGAGATTATACGTTAAAGTTTCATCGTAGTCTAATCGACGTAAGTTCGGGAAGGAAATTATTTTGAGATTATAAGTATTATGCTATTTCAAATAAGTGATAAGTAAATTCGTGAAGATGAGAGGGTAAGCGAATCAAAGAAAATAAGTTTCGTCAAAGTTTGGCAATTTGGGGTAAAATACGATATGAGCTATAATACCCGGCATTCATGGACTAGTGCCATACAAGGTACCGATAATAAGGACTCTACTAGACACGCTCAGAGACATCCTAAGACATTTTAAAACCTTAGGCTCTGATACCAAGTTTGTCACGCCCCAAAATCGAGGAGCGCGACCAGCGCTCAACCGAGTGAACCCGACCCAGCAAGCCTGTTAGAGAATATATATATATATATATATATATATATATATATATATATATATATATTCATTACTTAGATAAAAAGGTGATCATGTCTACAACACAAATTCATTACCAATAGTTTCACCATTTTGGGATGATATTGATGTGATAAAATTATTCCCCTTATTTGGGATGAGATGATTGATAGAAAAGGATGATGTCGATCCACATGGCATTGTGGTGATATGGCCTAGCCAACCGGGTCGTGATCGGACACCATGCCGCACACATGGTGGTGATTGTGCTGGAAATTGTAATTGAAATTGTGATTGTAGTTGATGTATCTAATGAGATGGCCTAGCTGATCGGGTCGTGATCGGACTCCGTGCTAAAAGTACAGTGGTATTGATATTAAGGGTGATGGCGGTTGATGTGTCTAATGAGATGGCCTAGCCGATCGGGTCATGATCGTACTCCGTGTTAAAAGTACGGTGGTATTGGTATTGTGAATATTGGTATTGTGAACATTGGTATTGTAAACAGTGATATTGTGAACAGTGGTATATCAGTGCTAAAGATTTCCAAACAAAAAATAATATTATCTTCGTATTTTGGAAATTAATATATTTTTACTTGGAAATTGGATATCATTGATTTTTGATTGTTGTTTCCATGGTTTTCCCTTTTATGTTGGCATTCTATTATGAAAGAGGACAGTAAGTCTTACATACTAGTACTATTCCATATGTACTAACGTCCCTTTTTCCGGGGGCGCTGCATCTTCAATGGATGCAAGTTGTTCATCAGCGGGCAGCTTTGGTCTTCGTTAGCAGTCACTATCTATTAAGTAGGTTTTGGTGAGCCCTACTCTATTCCGGGCCTGATGTCTTTTGAGTTGTACATTGTCTTTTAAGGTATAGCCGGGGCCTTGTTGCCGGCACATCCATACTACTCTTCTGTTGTACTTAGATACTCTGTAGACAGGTTGTGGGTGGTGTTTGACATAGGGAATTGAACTAGAAATATTGGTATTTAGGAAACATGTTTTTCATTATATCTATAAACTTGTAATAATTTGGAAATTATGAATGAAGCTTCTAATGGAAATGAAATATGAGTTGTAAATGAAATCTTTTTAGTGCTTGATTAATGGAGTGCATGTCTTCTTTATTCATGGATGATTTTGGGTAGAAGGAAATCTAACAAGCTTGCTCGGCCGAGTTCACTCGGTTGAGGACCGGTCGCGCTCCCCGAGTTTGGGGCGTGAAAAGCACCAGTTGAGTTGAAGGAGTTAAAGGAGCAACTTAGGGAACTTCTTGATAAGGGGTTTATTAGGCCTACTGCATCGCCTTGGGGTACACTGGTTCTGTGTTTGAAGAAGAAGGATGTTACTATGCGCATGTGCATTGATTATACGCAGTTGAACAAAGTTACAATCAAGAAAAAGTATACTTTACCGTGAATTGATGATCTATTTGACCAGCTTTAGGGAGCGAGGGTGTTCTCTAAGATTGATTTGAGGTCTGGGTGTTACCAGTTGAAGATTCGGGACTCGAATATCGTTAAGATAGCATTCAGGAAACATTATGATCATTATGAGTTCCTTGTGATGTCTTTTGGGCAAACCAACGCCCCAGCATCGTTCATGCATCTGATGAACAATGTATTTCAACCTTATCTTGACTCGTTTTTCATATTATTCATTGATGATATATCGGTGTACTCTCGTAGCCAGGAGGAGCATGCCCAACATTTGAGGATTGTATTGCAACGGTTGAGGGAGCAGAAGCTTTATGCCAAGTTCTCCAAATGTGAATTTTGGCTTAGTTTAGTGGCATTATTTAGGCACGTGGTGTCCAGTGAGGGGATTTAGGTGGATCCAAAGAAGATAAAGGCGGTTCATAGTTGGACCAGACCGTCCTCAACTACAGAGATTCGGAGCTTTCTTGGTTTGGTCGGTTATTATCGTCGTTTCGTGCAGGGTGCTCCTATCAGATGGTCGGATGAGTGTGAGGAGACCTTTCAGAAGCTCAAGATTGCCTTGACCACAACTCCTTTTCTAGTTTTGCCTTCAACATCAGGCTCTTATACAGTGTATTGTGATACTTCTCGGATCGACATTGGGTGTGTCTGGATGCAGGAGGGTAGAGTGATTACTTATGCTTCACGCCACTTGAATACCCATAAGAAGATCTACCATGTTCATGATTTGGAGTTGGCTTCCATTGTTCATGCATTGATGTTTTGGAGGCACTCTCTCTATGGAGTGTCTTGCGAGGTATTTACAGATCGTCGGAGCCTCCGGCACTTGTTCAAATAAAAGGATCTAAATTTGAGACGGAGATGGTTGGAGCTACTAAATGACTATGATATTACTGTTCTGTATCATCCCAGGAAGGCCAATGTGGTGGTCGATGCCTTGAGTAGGAAGGCGGTGAGTATGTGTAGCCTTGCATTCATTCATGTTGGTGAGAGACTTCTTGTAGTAGATGTTTAGGCCTTGGCCAACCAGTTCGTGAGATTCGATGTTTCGGAGCCCAGTCGGGTTCTGGCTTGTGTGGTTTTTTGGTCTTCCTTATTGGATCGCATCAGAGATCGCCACTATAATGATCCTCATTTTCTTGTCCTCGGGGACAAGGTCCACCACGGTGATGCCAGAGATGTTATATTGGCGATGATGGGGTGTTGAGGATGCAGGTCCGGATATGAGTGCCTAATATAGATGGGCTATGTGAGTTGATTCTTGAGGAGGCCCACAGTTCGCGGTATTCCATTCATCTGGGTGCCGCGAAAATGTACCAGGACTTAATGCAGCACTATTGGTGGAGGAGAATGAAGAATTATATAGTGGGGTTTGTAGCTCGGTGCCTTAACTGTCAGTAGGTAAAGTATGAGCATCAGAGACTGGGTGGATTGCTTCAGAGGCTAGGGATTCCAGAGTGGAAATGGGAGCGGATCACCATGGATTCTGTAGTTGGGCTCCCACAGACTTTGAGGAAGTTTGATATTAGTTGGGTGATTATGGATTGGCTGACCAAGTCCGTGCACTTCATTCCAGTTGGGACTACTCATTCTTCAGAGTGGTTGGCTGAGATTTACATCAGCGAGATTGTTCGCCTTCACGGTGTGTAGGTGTCCATCATTTCAGATCGGGGCACACAATTTACATCGCATTATTGTAGAGCCGTGCATCGAGAATTGGGCACCCAGGTTGAGTTGAGTACAATATTTCACCCTTGGACGGACGGACAATCCGAGCGCACTATTAAGATATTAGAGGACATGCTACACGCTTGTGTCATTGATTTCGTGGGTTCATGTGCGCACGTATCCTATATCTATTCCACCCTACGGAATGACACCGGCAAAATTGAAGGAGCTAAAGGAACAATTGAGAGATTTGTTAAAAAACGGTTTTATCCGGCCAAGTGTGTCGCCTTGGGGCGCACCTGTACACTTTGTAAGAAAGAAAGATGGGTCACTACGTATGTGTATTGACTATCGGCACCTTAATAAGGTCATAATCAAGAATAAGTACCCTCTGCTAAGGATAGATGACTTGTTTGATCAATTGCAAGGTGGCAGGTACTTCTCCAAGATTGATTTCAGATCCGTGTATCACCAATTGGAGATCAAGGAGCGGGATATTCCGAAAACAACTTTTAGAACCCATATGGGCACATTGAATTTTTGGTGATGTCTTTTGGGCTAACAAACGCCCCAGCAGCTTTCATGGATCTTATGAACCAAATTTTCAAGCCGTTCCTCGATTCTTTTGTGATAGTGTTCATTGACGATATTCTTGCATATTCACGAAGTTGAGAAGAACATGTTGATCATCTCAGGGTAGTTCTGTAAACCCTACATCAGCACCAGTTATATGCAAAGTTTTCAAAGTGCTAATTTTGGCTTGAATCGGTCATATTCTTGGGTCATGTAGTCTCTAGCGAGGGAACTAAGGTTGATCCTCAGAGAATTTCAACTGTGAAGAATTGGCCGAGGCCTACAACTCCAACAGAGATTCGCAGTTTCTTAGGCTTAGCTGGATATTACAGAAAGTTTGTGGAGGGGTTTTCTACTCTTGCCTCTTCATTGACTAAATTGACGTAGAAGGCGATTAAGTTCCAATGGTCAGATGCTTTGAAAAGAGTTTCCAGGAACTGAAAGCAAGATTGACTACGGCAACAGTGTTGACTCTACTAGAGGGTATATATGGATTTGTGGTATATTGTGATGCTTCAAGAATTGGGCTTGGATGTGTATTAATGCAACATGGAAAGGTTATAGCTTATGCTTCTACACAACTCAAGAATCATGAAAAGAACTATCCAACACATGATTTAGAACTTGCGGCAGTGGTATTTGCATTGAAAATTTGGCGTCATTATTTATATGGGGTCCATGCGGATATATTCACGGACCATAAGAGCCTTCAATATATTTTCAAGCAGAAGGAGTTGAATCTGAGGCAGAGAAGATGGCTTGAGTTACACAAGGACTATGACATTGATATTCTATACCATCCGGGAAAGGCCAATGTTGTGGCAGATGCTCTTAGCCAGAAATCCATGGGTAGTTGGGCTCATGTGGAGGCATATCAAAGGCCATTGGCCAAGGAAGTTCACCGATTGGCTAGTTTAGTAGTTTGTCTTGCGGACTCTAGTAAAGGAGGGGTAATTGTGCAAAATAGGGCTGAATCATCGCATGTTGTGGAAGTCAAAGAGAAACAATACAACGATCCATTGTTGGTGAAATTGAAAGAGGGTATTCATAAACATAAGACCATGTCCTTTTCTCTTGGCATGGATGATGGTACACTAAGGTACCAAGGGAGACTATGTGTTCCAAACGTAGATGGTCTCCGTGAAAGAATTATGACTGAAGCTCATACTTCTAGGTATTCCGTGCACCCAAGTTCTACGAAAATGTATCATGATCTTAAGGAAGTCTACTGGTGGAATGATATGAAGAGGAATGTAGCGGAGTTTGTGGCGTTGTGTCCAAATTGTCAGCAAGTGAAGGCGGAACACCAACGTCCCGGCGGGTTGGCACAGAACATAGAAATTCCAATGTGGAAGTGGGAAATGATTAATATGGACTTTGTGGTAGGATTACCTCGTACTCCTCGTAAGTTTGACTCGATTTGGGTGATTATGGATCGACTCACGAAATCAGCACACTTCTTTCCGGTTAAGGCTACCGATACAGTGGAACAATATGCTCAGTTGTATATCAAAGAAAAAGTCAAGTTATATAGTACCCCAGTTTCCATCATTTATGATCGAGGAGCACAATTCACTGCTAATATTTGGAAGAAATTTCAGCAAGGTTTGGGTACTCAGGTGAATCTTAGTACATCCTTTCACCCGCAGACTGACGGGCAGGCAGAGCGGACTATTCAGACACTTGAGGATCGGTTGCGCGCTTGTGTTCTAGACTTAAAAGGTAGATGGAATGATCATTTACCACTCATAGAATTTGCATACAACAATAGCTATCATGCTAGCATTCAAATGGCACCATTCGAGGCTTTATATGCTAGGAGATGTAGATCTCCCATTGGGTGATTCAAAATTAGTGAATCAGAGTTGATAGAGCCAGACCTCATGCATCAGGCCATGGAAAAAGTTAAAACCATTATGGAGCGGTTGAAGACTGCTCAGAGTCATCAGAAATCCTATTCGGATGTTCGTCATAAGGATTTGGAGTTCAAAGAAGATTATTGGGTATTCTTGAAACTTTCCCCCATGAAAGGGGTAATGCTATTTGGTAAGAAAGGTAAATTGAGTCTGAGGTATGTCGGACCGTATAAAATCATTTAGAGGATCGGTGAGGTGGCGTACAAGGTTGAGCTACCACCTAAGATGTAATTAGTGCACCCGGTGTGTCATGTGTCTATGTTGAAGAAAGTAGTTGGAGACCCGACAGTCATTGTTCCAGTTGAGACTATTGAGGTAAATGAAGAATTGACTTATGAAGAAATTCCAGTTTCTATTATTGATCGGTAAGTCCGAAAGTTGAGAAATAAGGAAATTGCATCCGTGAAAGTGTTATGGCAAAACCAACAGGTTGAAGAGGCTACTTGGGAGGCCGAGGAAGAAATGAATAAAAAGTATCCTTATTTGTTTGAATAACCATGTATTTATACAGTTGTGATCTATGAAAATTCTAAGAGTTGCTTTCTATGAATTATGTATAATTTGTACAATTGGCGTTAAAGGTGTTCCTTTCAAGTAAAATATTGCTTGTGAGGCCACGGTTAGTGTTGTTTTGTGTTATGCTACATCGTTGAATTCTATATATGTTGTTAGGATGTGTATCTGGGGGCTCTCTCACAGGTGGATAGGCCTAGTTACAAAGGAAACTATGGCGAAATTTTTGGAAATTTAGGGAGTTAGTCAAATTTGGGGCTTCTGGTGTGTGGTATGAAAACTGAGTTGCATAAGATGCTAATAAGAGATTTTTACCCTAATTCGAGGATGAATGATTCTAAGTGGGGGAGAATGTAAGGCCCCGTAAAATTTTGCAAAAGCAAATAATGTTTCGTGGTGCCAAATTGGTTTTACATGTTTAGTATTATAGAAATTCTTCTTGGGTTCAGACTTTATGGGTTGAACAATGCAACGGAAAGTAAAGGAAAATTTTTGGCGGAAAAATGCGTTTCTGCGGTCTATTATGCGACCGCAAAATCACTTTGTGGGCTGCATAATGGCCACAGCAGTGAGACATAAGAGGGTCAACTGGGATGCAATTATGCGGTCGACTATGCGGATCGTATAGTGGCCGCAGACACAGGCAGGTATTTGGTCGTTTTAGTAAGCAATTATGCGACCGATATGTGGTCTGCATATTGATTATGCAATCGCAGAACCTGTTCCGGAGCTCCTTTTTTGGGTTTTTAAAACCCGACCCTAATTCGTTAAATACACTCTTTGGGCCATTTTTGAGCTATAATATGATATCTTAGAGTGAGAGGGGGTGCCCTAGAGTGAGATGGTGTTTTTCAATAATTGTTCTTCAGTTCTTGTTCAAGTTTTGGAAGTTTAAGAAGGGAAACTCACTAGGTCTTCATCCTAGAGGTAAGATTCTACACCCTAACCCTCAATTTCCAAATTATCTGAAAATGGGTAATTAGCAAGATAAATTTTGGGCTTTAGAGTTGTTTATTTTACATGCATGTGATATCAAGGGGTGTAGGAAGAATGTTGAACTAACCATGGTAAAGATTGGGTTGTGGGATGATAGAATTCTCCATAAAAGGACTTTGAAACCTTATGCACACCTAATGTTTGATAAAATGCTCAAATGAGCTAGAACCATGATCATCTTCCTAATTTTGGTTAAATTTATTATATTTCTAAAATAGATTGAAGTTGCTAAGAATTCCGAAACATTTAGAGTGTAAGGAAGCTCAAGTGAGGTATGTTGGCTAAACCCTTCTTTAAGAATTGGAATTCCCATTATCTTTGTATGTTCCAAGATGTTGATTACAAATCGAGTATTCTGATAAGTCTTGTGATAAAGATATATGTTCAATTTGTGTTTCAAATGCTCTTATAATATTGCATTATAAATTGGGGATGTGTTCTAAACCATGGATTGTGTATCCACATGTTATAATTTCAAGTCGTGATTTATGTGAAAGTTATTATGCCAAGTTGTGTAGAGATTGTGATTATGATACACCTCCACCCGCATATATTGGGGTGAGGCGGCATGACCGCTTTGTGTGGGGATTATGGTATTGTGGGATTTAACCACAACCTGCATACATTTGGGTAAGGCGGCATAGCCTCTTCGTGTTGGTATTGGTATCATTAATGCATTTCCACCCGCATGCATTGGGGTGAGGCGGCATAGCCGCTTTGTGTTGGTATTGGTATCGCTGATGCATTTCCACCCGCATACACTGGGGTGAGGCGGCATAGCCATTTTGTGTAGGTTCTTGGTACTGCGGTTATAAATCCACCTGCATACATTGGGGTGAGGCGTCAAGGCCGCTTGAGTAGAGTTGTGGTATTGTACGTACACCTCCACCTGCATACATCAGGTGAGGCGGCGGTGGCTACTTTGTGTGAAGATGGTTACAGAGGATCTCATCTTAAATCTTATAAATGTTATTGATAGCTTTTAATAAGCTTGCTATGGTTTAAACGGTTATCTATATTATGCTATTGTCGCCCTGGTTCATCATATACATACTGTATTTTTAAATTCTTAAATTGGTGTTTGGTTTTCATACTAGTACTATTCGATGGTACTAACATCCCTTTTGCCGAGGGCGCTGCATCTTTAAATGGATACAAGTGGTTCCACAGCAGGAGGTATTGATCAGTGATAGTAGTACACCTTCTTCCCAGCTGACTTGGTGAGCCCCACTTCATCTCGCGGTTATGTATATTTTGTTCTTTGTGTATTCTGTTTGAGGTATAGCCGGGGCCTTGTTACCGGCATTATCATTATACTCTTCTTTATCTATAGAGGCTCCGTAGACATAGTGCGGGTTGTGTATTGGTGCTGGGAAAGTCAAAGTATGTTATGTGGTGGTTGTATTATTTGTCCATTTGAGACTTTACAAATGATGAAACTATTGGTAATGAATTGGTATTGTAGACAGGATCAAGTTGTTGTCTAATTAATGAAATTATGTATTATCTTCATTCGTGGATGAGTTTGCGTAGAAGGAAATCTAATAGGCTTGCTCGGTCGAGTTCACTCAGTTGAGCGTCGGTCGCGCTCCTCGGTTTTGGGGCATGACAGTATCTTCTTATTCTCCTCCATATTCACCACTATAAAGTCTACTGGAAATACAAACTTATCCACCCACACTAAAGACATCTTCAACTATCCCCTTGGGTGTTATCTGTTTTTGATCTGCCAGTTGCAATGTTATTGGTGCAGACCTTATCTCTCCAATCTCATTCTCTAGTTTCCTATAAATTGATAAAGGCATTAGATTCATTGAGGCACCAGAATCACATAAAGTTTTATCAAAGTTAAGAGTGCCTAAAGAGCAAGGTATAGTAAAACTCCCTGGATCTCCACACTTTTGTGGGAGTTTGTTTTGAAAGATTGCACTGCAATGCTCAGTGAGCTTGACTACCGATGTCTCTTCTATCTTCATCTTCTTTGTAAGGATCTCCTTCAAGAACTTTGCATAAGCTTGCATTTATGGGAGAACTTCGGTGAATGGCAGGTTTACATTATCCTGTCTCAGCATATCTAAAAATCCTTCAAACTGCTTGTCCAACTTTTCTACATAGAGCTTTTAGGGAAAAGGTAAAGCTGGCATGTGCTTAGTCTTTTCATTAGAGTCCTCCCTTCTTGAAGTTTCCTCCTTCTTCTTTATCTCTACTCCCTTCTTACCTTTCTTCTTCTTACCATCTTCAATTTTCAGCTCTTCCCCACTTTATTTTTTAGGTATCAACTATTTTTGGGCTGGACTAGGATCTTTCAATACTTTCGTGCTTTTCAAGGTCACAACATTTACCGTTTCTTTGGGATTCTTTTCAGTATCAGCTGGCAGAGTACCTGAGATTCTTTCAGGCAATATATTTGCACCATGATCATCTAATCTCTCATCTGTCTTGATAATGAAAGACTTCATAAAATCTTTTAACCCAGTCTAAACTGGCTGTTGAGACTGAGACTGCGGGCTCTCTTGAAATCCGAAGTTATTTTGTTGTCATGCATTTGTTGTACCCCCAGGTGAACTCCATGAAAAAATGTGGTGCTTCTGACCCATGGCTTTGAAATTATAATTACCCACAACATTCACTTCCTCCATGGTACCTTGACACTCCTGAGTAGGGTGTCCTCTTGGACATACATCACAGGCTGCATGAGGCTCGTTATGTATCGAGGCTAAGGTTAGATTCCTTATTTCTTTGGCCATGGCATCAAGCTTTACCTGCATAGATGTGTTAGTATCAACCTGGTGAACACAAGTTGGTCTTCTTCTTTCAACAATCTCCGAGGGCCACTGATTTGCATCTTCAGATAACTCATCTAGAATTGTGACTGTCTCTTCTGGAGTCTTTTTCATCAACGGACCTCCAACAACATTGCTTAGTGTTCTACGCGAGGTCAGTGTCAATCCATCCCAAAAGTCCTGGAGTTGCATCCAGAGTTCAACTCCGCTATGTTGACACTTTCGCACAATCTCCTTAAACCTCTCCCAAGCTTCAAACACAGTTTCAGTCTCGTTCTGGAGGAAGCTATGGATTTCTCCTCTAAACATGCCCATCTTAGCTGAGGAGAAATAGTTAGCAAGAAATGTTTTGGTCATCTCCTCCCATGTTCTAATTGATCCTTGGGGCAAGCTTCGAAGCTAATGCTTTGCATCATCTTTGAGAGTGAAGGCTAATGCCCTTAGGTAAACTGCATCTTGTGACACACCATTATATTCAAAGATGTTCATGATCTCCTCGAAGTCCATTAAATGATTGTTTGGATCTTCGTTCTGCTTTTCTCTCAAGACACAACAATTTTGATGGGTTTGAAGTAACCCTTGCTTCAACTCGAAATTATTAGCTTCAATTGGGGATGGTCTCACACTTGATAACCCTTGGCTGGGAGCTATGTTTTCGATTTGATCTGCACCCAAGGGCTGATTCTGTACCATTCTCTGAGTCCTCTATTCATCATATGCAATTTCTGCATCTCTAATAGCTGCATCTTCAGCATCCCTTGCAATGTTTTCTCTTCGTTGGGCTGCCTCAATCGCAACCAAATCTACATTATCATCATCTCCGGCCATGTTTTCTTTGGTTGAGGATTTCCCCACCTTCTCTATATACTCAGGGAGATTTCTTTCCTTTTTCAACTGTCGCAGTTGTCTCTCTATTTCTGACTCGTATGGTTGCACTTCTTTCCCAGACGATCAAGTCATGCACCAATCTAACATGTAGCCTGCGCATAGTTAAAGAACACCAACCGTAAAAAGAGAAAAATAAAATAAACAGAAAAATTCCTGATAGCACTACAAACTATTTCCAACACTATTGATTGCCAATCCCCGACAACGACGTCAAAATTTGACGAGCGCAAAACACACACTTAAATATGCTCGATAAACGAATATAGTAAAATATAATATCTTATCCACAAGGATTGGAGTTAAATAGTATTTTTATAGTTTATAGCTAGATTGCTATCCAAGATGATCAATAATTGAGATTTCTAGAATTAAAACTAAAGTTAACTAAGAATCTAAAATTTTGGCTAATGACAGTCGATGCAAGTAGTGAGCAAAGAAGGTTATCAATTGGGAGAAGATAGGGTTAATAGGATAGGTGCAAGAAAAAATGTTGGGATTTAACTCTAGATAATTCACTTCTAATGTTCAAGTGAGTCTCTCGAATTCACTAGTTTATTAATTCAATTGTATAGTAGAAACTCCTCTCTCGATTAAGTCTCAACCTCACAAGATAAACTAATTGAAGATCAGTGAAGATATGCACGAGATAGTACTGGATTGGTCTTTAGAAGAACCTCTCTCGATTATCCTGCTAACTAGCTTTAATCAACAATTCAATTAGCCTATTTCGATTACTAAGAAGAATTAATGAATTCAACCAACAAGATAGAATCCAAGAATATCACAAGTCATGCCTCTCTCGATTAAATGAACAAGTGAATATAGATGCAACGATTAAAACATCCAAAATGGTACTATACATAAAAACTAGATTTAATATGCACAAACAAGTATCAATACACCAAATCCATCAAACCCTAAAGAGAACTACTCCATAAATGTGGAGCAGCTCATCACAACAATGTTTAAATAAAAGGAAAACATAAAACGATCCAAACTCTTCTCTTGAGTGAGGATTGAATGATGAAATCGTTGTGCTTTTTATTCTCCACCTCCTCCTTGGCTTCCTTAGGTCTAAGATGTGTCAAAAGTCCTAAAAATAATGTTTTTACATGTATTTATACTTAGTAGGGTCGTGCCCAGACAAAAATACCTTTTCCTGCGCGAAATAGGATTCCAGCTCTGTAACAACTGCACAGGCGCACCGCATGGGGCGACGCGCCAGGCGGGGAAGTAGTGGGATTGGTCAGAGAGCGCAAAAAAATGACTGGGGCAGAATTTGGGCAGCCGCAGTGCCCCACGCGTCGCGGTTGTGTGTTTTTGTCAGAGTGAATCTTTTTCCTTGCTTTTTAAAATTCGGATGTAGTTCTTGACCCCCGAACACGACCCCGACTTAATCTCCTGGGCTTTTACTCAGACTTCAAAGCTCCAAATAGCTCAATTTCATTCCATAATATCTATATAGCTTGGAATCACTCCTACTAGGCATAAAACACGGAATTAGTGCAAAACACTAGCGATTAAAGCTCAAACTCAATTGAAGTACCGTAAATTAGAGTGCGTTAAGCGACTAAAATACGGGATTATAGCCTAACATCACGCTGCACGGACAACTCACGTGCCAACAAGATAACTCTCACACAGAAGGCAAGTACATGGGAGTACATGTAAATGCTCAATAACACCAGGATTCATCTTCTTAAACTGATATGGGTGATTTATTTACGTTTATGGTTGTATAAGTGGTCTACCACAATTCAAGTAAACAAGCAAGAGTATAGACAATGAATGGCACATAAGAAACGATCACCATAAAATATACACGTTCTAACTCACACAAGGTATGCACACCACTACACAAATAACAATAATAACAATGCCCCCAGGCCATCAGAAGTCATCACAAATCATTCCCCGACATAGGCATCACATCAATCCCAAAATCAATCTCCCTGTCTGGGAGAATCCCAGGGAGTTCATCCGGAAAGACTCCCAGAAATTCATTCATAACAGGCACAGACTCAAACGTAGGTGCCTCAACATCGGTGTCCGTAACTCGATCCAAATGGTAAATACACCCCTCGTTGATCATTTTTGTGGCGTTAAGGTAAGAAATAAACCTACCCTTCAGCACTACATCATCACCCTTCCACTCAATAACTGGCTCATTTGGAAATTCGAACATAATAGTTCTGGTTCGGCAATCAAGCTAGGAAAAACATGAATAAAGCCAATCCATCCCCATTATCACATCAAAATCGACCATTCTCAATTCAATAAGATCGACCACGGTATCTCAACCACGCAACGTTAAAACACAATCCCTATAAACCCGCGTGGCCAAAATAGACTCACCAACCGGAGTAGATACAGAGAACGGCTCATGAAGTTGTTCTGGTTCTATCCCAAAGTCCATAGCAACATAAGGAGTGACATATGACAAAGTGGAATCGGGATCAATAACAGCATATACATAATGGGATTGGACGGACAATATACCTGTGACGACATTTGGAGAAGTCGCTGATTCCCGACGCCTCCGCATAGCATAAAATTTTCTAGGTCCTCCCACATTCTGTGCACCACCCCTAGCTGCACCACGCCCTGTGGGTGCTGGGGTGCCTCGAGCTGGAGGTGCTGTGGATGTAGTAGCTGCAGAATTAACTGGCTGTGTCGCACCTCTACCCATAATTCGGCGGGACGAGTGGCAATCTCTCTGAATATGACCCCTCACACCACACCCATAGCTTACTGGTAGGTCCATAAAGCAGGTCCTAAAGTGCATTCTCCAACACTTAGGGCATGGAAGCCTTTGCTGCTGAAACCTTATGTCGGGCCGACCTTGCTGGTGAGGTCCCATGTTACCCTGACTGGGTCTAGATGACTGTTCACCCATCAAAGATTGGGCGAATGATTGGGATGGTCCTGATGACCCTTCCCTGAATGCCGACCTACCACCACCACCACCGGAAGAACCACCAAAGTTGCCCGTGGACCGGGCCTTGCTGCTACTCTGACGCTTCATTATATTCTTCAATTTGCAGGTCTCTGTGGTTTGAGAAAATGCCACCATCTTACCATAGTTCATATCGGAATTTAAGGCAGTTGTAGAGGTCTCATTAATAACCAAGGGGCTAAGGCCCTGAACAAACCGGTGCACCATAGCCTCCATAGTGGACAACATGTGAATAACATACCTGGACAGGCGCGCAAACTTCATATGGTACTCCCACACATTCATGCTACCCTACTTCAGGGTTTCAAATTCAGCGGCACGAGCTGCCTTAGTTTCAGCAGGCAAGAAATGATCCATAAAGGCATTTGTGAACTCACCCCACCTTGTCGGAGGGCTTCCCTCCTCACGGGATTCCTCCCATAACTCAAACCAAGAATAGGCCACCCCTTTCAGGCAGTAGGAGGCCAACTCCACTCCCTTCGTATATGTAGCATGCATAACCCGAAGAGTCTTGTGCATCTCATAAATGAAGTCCTGGGGGTCCTCCTCGGGATTAGTACCCGTAAACACTGGAGGATCTAACTGAAGAAACTTGTTCACCCTGGAACTATCAGGTTCCCCTGGATGACTAGATGAAGTAGGCCCAACACTCGATCTCTGGGCCTGAGAAGTGACTATATGTGTCAACATTTGCATGGCTTCCCTAAGATCAACATCAGACACACCAGAATTGGAATCTAGAGCTAGAGGTGGAACTGGAATATTAGTTGGAGGAACTGTTGAACCTTTAGTAGGTGTAGCGATAGGTGTGGTCTGATCAGCTGTGGTAGAATCAGGTAGTGTAGTAACTGGAGGAATATACTCACTCCTCGGGTGCACACCCGCATCATCAATTATAGGATCAACTGCCACTCATGTGGTGACATTAGCTATTTGGCCAGTTCCTCCTTTCTTCTTAGGTGCCATGTACTCCAAATTAGAGCAACTTAGGAGTTAAAGGAGGAACAATCTTACAACCAGCTTTATCGCACGATCAAGAACATGAAAGAAGGGTATTATTCCTAAATGCCCATGTAGCATCCTAATTATAGATGTGGTCGACAACACACCGATAATAAGGACTCTACAAGACATAGCTCCGAGACATCCTAGGACACTTTAAAACCTAAGGCTCTGATACCAAGTTTGTCACGCCCCAAAACTAAGGAGCGTGTCCGGCGCTCAACCGAGTGAACTCGACCGAGCAAGCCTATTAGATTTCCTTCTACCCAAACTCATCCATGAATGAAGATAATACTTAATTTCATTAATTAGACAAAAACGTGATCATGTCTACAATAACAATTCATTACCAATAGTTTCATCATTTTTAAAGTATCAAATGGACAAATAATACAACCACCACATAACATACTTTGACTCTCCTAGCACCAATACACAACCTACACTACGTCTATAGAGCCTTTATAGATAAAGAAGAGTATAATGATAATGCCGGTAACAAGGCCCCAGCTATACCTCAAACAGAATACACAAAGAACAAAAGATACATGACCCCGGGATGAAGTGCCGCACACCAAGTCAGCTGGGAAGAAGGTATACTGCTATCACTGATCAATACCTCTTGCTGTGGAACCACCTGCATCCATTTAAAGATGCAGCACCCTTGGCAAAAGGGACGTAAGTACCGTCGAATAGTACTAGTATGAAAACCAAACACCAATTTAAGAATTTAGAAATACAATATGTATATGATGAATCAGGGCGACAATAGCATAATATAGATAACCGTTTAAACCATAGCAAGCTTATTAAAAGCTATCAATAACATTTATATGATTTAAGATGATATCCTCTGTAACCATCTTCACATAATGCGGCCCCGCCGCCTCACCCCAATGTATACGGGTAGATGTATTACCACAATACCAAGACCCTACACAAAATGGCTATGCTGCCTCACCCCAATGTATGCAGGTGGAAATGCATCAATGATACCAATACCAATACAAAGCGGCTATGCTGCCTCACCCCAATGTATGCGGGTGGAAATGCATCAACGATACCAATACCAACACGAAGCGCCTCTGCCGCCTCACCCCAATGTATGCGGGTGGAGGTGCAGTCCCACAATACCATAATCACCACACAAAGCGGTCATGCCGCCTCACCCAAATATATGCGGGTGGAGGTGTATCACAATCACAATCTCTACACAACTTGGCATAATAACTTTCACATAAATCACGACTTGAAATTATAACATGTGTATACACAATCCATAGTTTAGAACACATCCCCAATTTATAATGCAATATGATAAGAGCATTTGAAACACAAATTGAACATATATCTTTATCACAAGACTTATCGGAATACTCGATTGGTAATCAACATCTTAGAACTTACAAGGATAATGGGAATTCCAATTCATAAAAAAGGGGTTAGCCAACATACCTCACTTGAGCTTCCTTACACTCTAAATGTTCCAGAATTCTTAGCAACTTCATTCTATTTTAGAAATATAACAAATTGAACTAAAATTAGGAAGATGATCATGGTTCTAGCTAGTTTGAGCATTTTATCAAACACTAGGCGCGCATAAGGTTTCAAAGTCCTTTTATGGATAATTCCACCATCCCACAACCCAATCTTTACCATGCTTAGTTCAACAATCTTCCTACACCCCTTGATATCACATGCATGTAAAATAAACAACTCTCATGCCCAAAAATTATCTTGCTAATTACCCATTTTCAAATTAAGACCTAGTGAGTTTCCCTTCTTAATCTTCCAAATTGAGCAAGAATTTAAGAACACCTTCTAACTCTAGGGCACACTCTCTCACTCTAAGATGTCAGATTATAGCTCAAAAATGGAGCTCTAGAACAGGTTCTGCGATCGTATATGCCATCGTATAATCAATATGCGGACCGCATATCGGTCGCATAATTGCTGACCAAAATGACCAAAAATCTTCCTGTGTCTGTGGTCACTATGCATCCCAGCTGACCCTCTTCTGCCTCACTTCTGCTGCCATTATGGACCGCAGAAATGCATTTTTCCGCCAACAATTTACCTTTACTTTCCGGATTGTTTAATTCAAAAGGTCCGAACCCAAGAAGAATTTCTATAATACTCAACACGTAAAACCAATTCGGCACCACAAAACATTATTTTCTTTGGCAAAATTTTATGGGGCCTTACAGATACCCCTCATCCTAGGAAGACCATTATTAGCAACAGGTAGACCAATATCAGATATACATGAGAAAAAGCTCATGCTTAGAATGGGGGGGGGGAGACTGTAATGTTCAAGATAGATGTAGAAAAGGGGGTTAAAAAGGAGAAGCCGGCTGCAAGTGTTGAGTGGAAGGTGAAGGGTGTGAAAGATAAGGCTGCATTGAGTGAAAACGTTAAGTGTGGGGTGTACCCCAAGAATTCTGAAACGAAATTGTCTGCATGGATGTGTGCACTAGTTCGGGCGCGTGGAATAGATCCTGAATTTGATTCAGACCCCGCATAGATATTCAGGGAAGTTTCCTCTACCTTATGCTTTTTAATTGTGTGCCATGGAGACATGCCACAACTTAAAGTGTGGGTGGGGGATATTTGTATGTTGTATGTATATTAGTCTTAGTTGTTGCTTTAGTTAGTTTGATTGTTTTTGGTTTTGTTAGTTTGAGTAGTAGAAACAAATTGAAAAAAACATAAAAATTTTAAATTTTTTTATTTTTCCTGATGATGGATATCATTCGACAGGTTTCTTGAGGGATTAAAGTCGATAGAAAAAGACAAAAAAAAATCTTTTGTTAGGTAGTGTATCAATTCCCCCTTGGTTTTTCTTTGTTCCGCAGTTCTTTTCCAAGGGTTTTGTTTGATTCAGGTGTAGTTAGTTTTTATTTTGTAGAAGTAGGAAACCTTGTGCTGTGATTTGAAATGAAAGCACTATCTCTTGACTTTATTATGCCTTGAGAATAGTGAGTACTTTAGTTGTGACGCTTAGGTTCAATTTTTCACTCTTGTATAAGTGCCTTAAATGGTATGAGCTTAACTTTACTTAACTTCTTTGACTAGATTGTCTTGATAATCCGATCTTGAGTGAGTTATATACCATGTGTGTGTGAGGTTTTATGTTATTATATGCATTGCATTTGATGTCTATAACTTTCCACGTGCGTTTGCAAAGCGAAATAGTAGTTTTGTTTAGTCTTGGAAATAATATAGTCATTTCTTTGTTGAGCCAGTTATATGGTTTTAACCACCTAATTATTATGTATCTTAGTTAACCCCTTTGAGCCTGTAATCCTGTTTCTTTGGCAACCACATTAGAAGCTTTACTCATTTGTTTGACTGGACCATCTAATTGAACCTTGTACCTCTCGTGAACACTTGAAATTATTATGAACTTTGTAAAAGTTGAAGTGTGGGGTGACTGGTTTGGCTTTTGAGTTGAACTAATGAAATAAGGAGAAAGGTGCACTGTTTTGAAAACGTAAGAGCCAATTTAATTGAAAAAAGAAAGAAAAAATAGTTGTATTGTCGTGAAAACCTTTCATGGATAAGTGATAAATCTTGATGTAATTGTGCTTAAATAATTTTGGAGTTAATGTATATTGATGTATATTGATGTGAAGGTGGAGTTTTGGTTTGACATACGTGTGGGTTTTTGAATGTTAGAGTACATGTATTAAAGTTCTTAGGGAGGTGTAGTCACTCTTATATCTAAATGTATCCTACCCGTCCTGCAGCCTACATTACAACCAATTAAAGTCCTACTTAATCCTTGACTGAATGATCTCGATTAGTAGAGTAGTACACTACGGGCAAGCTTATGGTTCATCTTTTGTGGCATATGAATGTTGTTTCTGAGAGTGAGCAAATTTTTTCTATCTTGAGTTCCTAATTGTTCTTAAATTTTATTGTGTGGAACTACTCTTTATTGTTGTGTGAGGGCATTTGATTCAAGAAGGAAAGGCAATGTCGTTGCCCTCTATATTAGAGTAAGTGAGCGGGTTATAAATAATGCGCGGTTCTTTTGAGTCAATTCCTGAGGTGAATATGTTACACTATTGTGATTACATATTAAATCGTTTGTCCGTACGACATCAGAGTATAGAGATATTCGCATTTTTGCGAGACTGCACTAGCAGCTCCCAATGGGATCCACCTAGGTGGTGGACGACTCTTGAACATTTTAACAGGTTGGACGCCTCATTTTTGGCTATTTTTGACCAAGATAATTTCCCAAACTCTCTCAATACCTCTCTAACAACTCTCCGAGATTCCAAGTCTAATCCAAGGTGGTTTTACCTAGACCTATCCTCAAAAGTTAGCCTAAGTGAAGAAAAGAGTCTCTATGGTGTTGTGATGCCATTAAGGGTGCTTGTAAGCTAAAGGAAGCTTTGGTTCGAGTTGTTTCTGATTATTTAAGGTATGTATAACACTCTATTTCTTGAACTTAAGCTTATATATGCATTGGTTAAGTTATTTCGATTAAGAATTACAAGATAGAACTCGAAGTTGTATAAAAAGTTGTTGTATCTTATTGGACTATTTTGGAGTTGTGTATATGACTTCATATTGCTGGAAATCGTGGGGAATGGCTTGGTTATAATGTTCGTGTTGTTGTTATGATGGTAAATATTTTTAGTATGTTGATGATATTTTAAGTAGGATAATAAGCAACCACACAATACTTAGAAGTTGTCCATATTGCTGTAATATGTTGTTGTGTTGCTTGATGTTACTTTTATGATGGATATAAGGTTGCAATTTCATGCCAATATATGTTTTTATATTCTGGACTATATGAAGGTGTTTTAAGTATAGGGGAGATGGTAAAAAGAGTTGGGGTTTGGTTCCAATCCAAGCTTACCGCTCGTCGTGTTAAGTAGTAGTTCTGATGGTGACATTTGTGTGGGGTGCATTGTGTAGGGTGAATTGTGTTGTTGGGATGTTCGGTGTGTTGTGGTGCTGAAAGTATATAATTGAATGTCGTATGTGATCTTGTTGTTTTTATGGACTTGGGGAAAGAAAGGAAAACAAGGGAGATGCTTCCCGTTTTAATAATAAATAAGCTTGTCGTTCGTTGTACGATAGTTGCATCTTTCGTAGCTTAATGATAGCTTTATTATCGTTGTTGTAGATTAAAGTGCGATGAGATGATTTCAATGTGGTCATTGGATAGACTATGATAAGGCATGTTAAGGCTATCTTTTCTTTCATTTTTGGATTGATCCATATTATACAAATGAAATGAGCAAACATGCAACTATCACAAATGGCATTATATACGCGTATATTATATGTATATGTGTTACGGGGAAAGGTTACGGTGTTATATATGCACTAGCCACGTGATCAACCGACATATGTTTATGATTTCGCCGACTAAGGCCGAGATGATATGATGGGATACCCTCAGAGGCTTGATGATGTTATGTACGCATATACCTATGCATGATATTACATTTATACCTATATACATGACACTATGAAGATTTCATGATTACTGAGCCATTCAGACTTACAAATTGAGTCCTTTATTCCATGTTTCTTTCATGTCTTTTATATACTTCTTTTCATGCCTTACATACTCAGTACTTTATTAGTACTAAAGTCCCTTTTGCCTGGGGACACTGCATTTCATGCCTGTAAGTCTCGATCGACATGTTGATATTCCTCCTAGTAGGCTATATGCTCAGTGTAAGGTGTTGGTGCACTCTACTTGCTCCGAAGTTGCCTATTTGGTAAGTATGCTCTGGGCATGCATTGATTGGTATGGCGGGGCCCTGTTCCGACCATTATGATTTTTATGTACTTTTAGAGACTTTTAAACAAATGTCATGTATATGGGTACTTGTATGGCACTGTCGGCCTATGTATTGAGTGTACAAATGATCATGTTGCCCTTATAGGCCCTTATGTCACATGTATAAGTTTCTATATCATGCTGGATCGTCATATGTCGAGTATTCATTTACGTTTTATTCTGGTTAACTCATGACGACCCTTCTATCATATTTACCCATGATGGTGTGATAAGAAAGATATGTTACGTTGGTACTAGGTTGAGTAAGGCACAAGGTGTCCTTCGTGGCCCTCCGATTTGGGTTGTGACAATAAGGCCTTCTAAGGAGCCATCTAAATACTCGATAGGTAGTTGTTGTTGTAGGCAAACTCTGCAAGCAGTAGAAACTGATCCCATGAACCCCCGAAATCCAAAACACAAGCACATAGCATATCCTCCAAGATCAGAATTGTGTTCTCGGACTGCCCGTCTGTCTGGGGTTTGAAATGTTCTACTCAACTCAAGTTGTGTGCCTAACTCACGCTACACAGCTCTCCAAAAATACAATGTGAAGAGCGTGCCTCGATTGGAGATAATGTACACCGGCACACCATGGAGACAAAGAATCTCACGGATATAGATCTGACCTAGCTGCTCTGATGAATAGGTAGTCACAACCAGAATGAAGTGTGCAAACTTGGTCAGTCTATCCACAATAACCCACACTATGCCAAATTTCTTAAAAGTCTTTGGGAGCCCAAAAATGAAATCCATGGTAATACGATCCCACTTCCACCCTGGAATCTCAAGTCTTTGAAGCAAATTACCCGACCTAGATGCTCATACTTCACCTGCTGATAGCTCAAGCACCGAGCCACACACTCTACTATAGCTTTCTTCATTCTTCTCCACCAATAGTGCTTACTCAAATCCTGATACATCTTAGTGATACTTAGATGAATGGAATACCGCGAAATGTAAGCCTCTTCAAGGATAGACTCATGAAACCCATCCAAATTGGGCACACATATCCGACCCTACATCCGCAACACCCCATCATCTCTAATAGAAACCTCCTTGGCAACACCGTGCTGCATTGTGTCCATAAGGGAAAGCAAATAAGAGTTATCATACTGATGCGCTCTAATGCGCACATACAGAGAAGACCGATAAACCATGCAAGCAAGTGACACGCAACAAACTCAGGGTGCGCGACCGACGCTCAACCGAGATAACTCGACCGAGAAAGCCTGTACATTACATTCTACCCGAACATATTCAAAAATAATAGTAAAATCCAATTTATTAATTAAGCGGGAGAAGGATCAAGTAAACAACAACTCAAACTTGTTATCAGTAATTACATCATTTAAAATTTTCAAAATACATACTCTTTCATAGTTTGATGTGGAATGTGTGATACAATTACAACATTACCAATTTGATATTCCCCATACCAATAAACCACACACGCTATGTCTACGGAGCCACTATTAGATACAAAAGAGTGCAATGATAGTGCCGGCAACAAGGCTCCGGCTATACCTCAAAACATGGTGATAAAATGAACAAAAGATACATGACCCCGAGTGAAGTGGGGCTCACCAAATCAGCTGAGAAAAGAGTGTAGTGCTATCGCTGATCAGTGTCGCTTGCTGTGGAATCACCTGTATTCATTAAAGATGCAGCGCCCCTGGGAAAAAGGATGTTAGTACTGTTTAATAGTACTAGTATATATAATAAACACTCTCTCAAAGTAACGAGCAGTAATGCAAGTAAGGACAGTCGTAATATCAGTTAAAGCCTCAAACAATTACCAAATATCAAATTAAAGATAAGATAAGTTTTAAATAAATTTTCAAATTTTAAGTTGGGAAATCTTTGGTACCGGTATACCACTATTCACAATTTTGATTATGATTTCAAACACAGTCATCATGACCTGATCGGCTAGGAAGTCTCATGCGAGACATCAACCAAATCAAAATTTCAATTACCATTCTAACACAGTCACCGCCATGTGTGCGGCATGGCGTCCGATTATGTCCTGATCGGCTGGGCCGTCTCATGCGATACATCAACCAAATCATAATTTCAATTACAATTCTAACATAGTCACCGCCATGTGTGCGGCATGGCATCCGATCATGACCCGATACGGGTAGGCCATCTTATGTGAGACATCACACTTTTCTATCAATCACCTCGTTTCATATTTCTTGCACATCTCTTCATTTCATTGGCACTAATGGCCACAATTGTATTATTTCTCTTGGCACATTTGCCGTGTTTCATATTTCACATTTTGCATTACGTGATTCGTATTTCATGCACACCTTTTTACTTTCAACCATCATCATGGACTTTCCAACAACAAGGAATTTCTATTCAAGACATTTAAGCACACGTTTGAGCAAATATGAGTTTTAAGCATATTACAATTTCTTACACAAGCTTTCATTAGCTTTCCTTTGAAACACAACTTGAGGTCAAGGCATTTAGATATGCAATCCCTACTTTGAACATGTCACGACCCAAACTAACCTCTGTCATGATGGCGCCTATCGTGGAACTAGGCAAGCTGACTCATTTCCAAAACAAATCGATATTTTTATTTTAAAGATAATTCTAAGGTTATTTAAAATAAAACCTCCATTTAAAGGGTTCAAATCAAAGAAAAACAGAAGTGCGGAAAAGAAAATCCCGACATCGGGGTGTCACTAGTCATGAGCATATACTACAATCTGTTTAACAATATCAAGGCTAACTCAGCTCGGAAAATAGCTAAATACAACTAGAGGAAGATAAGAGGGAGAAGAGCAGGGGCTGCCATCGCCAAACAGCTACCTTGCTATCTCCAAGAAAATCTGCAACCAGAACACTCAATAACCGCTACCGTGCCCATCTACACCTGGATCTGCACACAAGGTGCAGGGAGTAACGTGAGTACGCCAACTCAGTAAGTAACAATAATAAATAAAGACTGAGCAGTAGTGACTAGCAATAAAGCATATAATGTTCATATCAGGAAATCTCAGTAAAATACCACATGCTTTTAAAAATAAGGATTTGAATCAAACATCTCGTTTAAACCCAGTTCCAGTAAAAATCATTTAAAGATATTTTTCCAACAGTTTTATTTTTTTTCAAACGAAGGCTCAATGCAAAAGTGAGCAAAAATGATGAAATCATAAATAGCCCCTCGGGCAAAACATCACTCATATACAGCCCCTCGGGCAAACCTCACAGTCACTCGTGCCACTCGGGCATACCTCACAATCACTCTTGCCACTCGAGCATACCTCACAATCACTCTTCCCACTCGGGCATACCTCACAATCACTTTTGCCTCCCAGTCACTCAGCACTCGGCACTCGGCACTCGCACTTAGTAGGTACATGCGCTCACTGGGGGTGTGTACAGACTCCGGAGGGGCTTCTTCAGCGCAAGCGCTATAATCTGCACAGACAACTCACGTGCGATAATAATAAAGTACGCTACAGGCGGGCAGCCCTGATCCACACTCATCCTCACAAATTAGGCCCTCGGCCTCACTCAGTCATAAATATGCTGCAGGCGGGCAGCCCCGATCCACACTCATCCTCACAAATCAGGCCCTCGGCCTCACTTAGTCTTAAACCTCTCAAGCCACTCGGGCATTTCAGTAAAACAGGGCATTCGGCCCAAAACATTTATATGCATCAAAATAAAATCATAAAACTGAGTTATGCGGTAAACAAGTATAAACATGACTGAGTATAGATTTTCAATCGAAAACAATGAGAGGATGGTAAGAAACAGCACCTAAGGGTCCAAACAGCATTGGCGCAAGGCCCAAACATGGCATTCAGCCCAATTTACAGAAATTCTTTCTAAAACATATAAGTATCAAATGGTTTCAACAAAGTATGCAACTTTACAGTTGCTACGGGATGGACCAAGTCACAAATCCCCAATAGTGCACGCTCACACACCCGTCACCTAGCATGTGTGTCACTTCAAAATAATAGAATGATACGAAATCCGGGGTTTCATACCCTCAGGACCAGATTTACAATCGTTACTTACCTCAAACCGGTCAAATCTCTATCCCGCAATGATCTTGCCTCTAGACTCGGCCTCCAAATGCTCCGAATCTATTCACAATCAATACAATACCATCAATACGCGCTAATGGAATGAATTCCACAAGAAATACTACAAAATTAGACCAAAACCCAAAATTGGCTAAAAAATCGCATGTGGGGCCCACATCTCGGAACCCAACAAAAGTTACAAAATCTGAAAGCCCGTTCAACCACGAGTCTACCCATACCAATTTTACCAAAATCCGACCTCAACTCGACCCTCAAATCTACAAATCTTATTTCCAAATTTCTAAGTTCCAATCTCCGATTTACACCTCAAAATCATGTAATCTAGTCGGATTATTCGATGATAATTCAATATTATGGAGTAGAAATGATCACAAGGGACTTACCTCAAGTTTTCCTTGAAAATATATCAAAAATCGCCTCTCCACAAGCTCCAATTTGTCAAAAATGGAAAATGGGACGAAGTCCCTGTTTTTATAATTCTGCCCAGACAACCTCGGTTCTGCCTCGATCTTGGCCTTCGATCGAGGTCCTCGATCCTAGGCCTTCGATCATGTCTTCGACCCAGCCTTCGACCGTGACCCCTGACCCTGGGCTCGATCATGGCTTCGATCGTGGCCCTCGACTCTGGGCTCGATCGTGGCCCTCGACTCTGGGCTCGATCTGGGCTCACATCTGGGCTCGATTTCTGGGCTCGATTCTAAGAGATTTCTGGGCTTGAATCTGGCAGAAGAAATTTCCAACAGAAGGAAATTGCAGCAACTGTTCTAGTTCCATTTTTGATCCGTTAACCATCCGAAACTCACCCGAGGCCCTCGGGACCTAAACCAAATATGCCAACAAGTCCTAAAACATCATACGAACTTAGTCGAATCCTCAAATCATCTCAAACAACGCTAAAATCATGAATTACACCCCAATTCAAGCCTAATGTACTTTGAAATTTCTAATTTCTACAAACGACTCCGGAACCTACCAAATCACGTCCGATTGACCTCAAATTTTGCACACAAGTCATAAATGACATAACAAAGGTATTCCAATTTTCAGAATCAGATTCCAAACTCGATATCAAAAAGTTAACCCCCCGGTCAAACTTCTCAAAAATTAAACATTCGGTATTTCAAGCCTAATTCCTCTACGGACCTCCAAATAATATTTCGTACACGCTCCTAAGACCAAAATCACCATACGTAGATATTGGAATTATCAGAATTCGAATCCGAGATCGAATGCTAAAGAGTCAAATTTTGGTCAACTCTCCCAATTTAAAGCTTCAACAATGAAATTCCTTCTTCCAATTCGATTCCGAAATACCTGCGACCCGAAACCAACGATTCACACAAGTCAAAGTACATCATACAGATCTACTCATGCCCTCAAACAACCGAGCAAAGTGCAAATGTTCAAAATGACCGGTCGAGTCGTTACAGAACACATTCTCAAATAGTAGTACAACATAATAAGAGCATTTGAATTACATATTGATCACGAATGTCTTTTGACACCAGCTTATCCGGGTAATCAATTCACAATAATCAACTCGGGACTTACATGGAAATTATGGGGTTAAATTTTAAGAGAGAAGTTTAGCCAACATACCTTACTTGAGCTTCCTTAACTATAAATGTTCCGGAAATCTTAGTAACTTCAATCTATTTTAGAAAAGTAGAGAAATTGAACCAAAATTAGGAGGATGATCATGGTTCTAGCTCATTTGAGCATTTTATGAAGCACTAGGTGTACTGGCTGACAACTGGGCAAAAGATTGGGATGGCCCTGATGACCCTCCTCTGAATGTTGACCTACCGCCACTAAATGAATTCCCAAAGTTGCCCACGGACCGTTACTGCTACCCTCTTGCTCAATTTTGTTCTTCAACGTAAGGTTCTCTGTAGCTTGATCAAATTCTACCATCTTCCCATAGTTCATGTCAGAATTCAAGGCAGCTGTAGCGGCCTCATTGATAACCAAAGGGATAAGGCCCTGCACAAACCAACGCACTCTAGCCTCCATAGTGGGAAACATGTTAATAGCATATATGGAAAGGTGCACAAACTACATATAGTACTCCCACACACTCTTGCTACCATGTCTTAGGTTCTCAAACTCCACAGCATGGACTGCCTTAGTCTCGGCAGATAAAAATTGATCCATGAAAGCATCGGCAAACTCACTCAACCTAGCCAAAGGGCTCCCCTCCTCACGGGAGTCCTCCCACATCTCAAATACTGGGACCGAAAGCTGGGGTTGGAGGTGGAACCAGAAAATGAAGTGGAGGATTTGTTGCACCCTCGTCAGGTGTAGGAACTGGTGCACCCTAAGCAGGAATAGTACAACCAGGTGGTGTAGTAATCGGGGGAATATCCTCACCCCTTGGGTGTTCACCCACATCATCAATGATAGAATCAACTGCCACTCCTGGGGTAACATCGGCTCCTTGACCAGTTCTTGCCTTCTTCTTAGGCTCCATTTACTAAAAGTTAGAGCAATGCACGAGTTAAAGGAGGAAAAATCGTACAATCAGCTTTATCGCACGATCAAGAACATCTTAGCCTTCTAATTAAAGATGTGTTCGACAACACCCCGATAAGAAGGACTTTACTAGACATGGCTCTGAGACATCCTGGGGCACTTTAAAAGCTTAGGCTCTGATTCCAAGTTTGTCATGCCCCAAACTCGGGGAGCGCGACCGACGCTCAACCGAGTGAACCCGGTCAAGCAAGCTTGTTAAATACTTTCTACCCAAACTCGCCCATTATTTAAAGAGAACACATATCTTTGTTAATTAACCAATAAGGAGATCATGTAGACAATACCAAATTCATTACCATTAGTTACTTCATTTAATAAGTCTTAAAATGTACATATTCTCATGGTTTGAAGTGGAACAAGTGTTCAAAACACAACATAATTTGTTTGACTTTCCCAGCACCCATATACACCCATACTATATCTACGGAGCCTCTAATAAATACAAAGAGTACAATGATAGTGCCGGCAACAAGGCTCTAGCTATACCTCAAAACATAATGATATAATGAACAAAAGATACATGACCCCGAGTGATGTGGGGCTCACCAAGTCAGCTGGGAAGAGAGTGTGTCACTATCACTGATTAGTGTAGCCTGTTGGGGAACCACCTGCATCCATGAAAGATGCAGCGACCCCAGAAAAAAGGACGTTAGTACTATCGAATAGTACTAGTATATATGACTAAACATCCTCTCATAAGAACGAACAATAATGCAAGTTAGGACAATCATGATATTAGTAAAAGCCTCAAGCAGTTACCAAATATCAAATTAGGAATGAGATAAGTTTTCAAGTAAATTTCCAAATTTTAAGTTGGGAGACCTTTAGTACCGATATACCATTGTTCACAGTTTTGATTACAATTTCCAATAGAGTCACTACCATGTGTGCGGCATGGCATCTGATCACAACCCGATCGGCTAGGCCGTCTCATGTGAGACATCATCCTTTTCTATCAATCATCCCGTTTCATATTTCTTGCACATCTCTTCATTTTATTATAACTAGTAGTGACAATTGTATTATTTCTCTTGGCACATTGGCCGTGTTTCATATTTCACATTGCACATTACATATTTCATATTTTATGTTTCATATTTCATGCACACCTTTATACTTTCAACCATCATCATGGACTTTCCAACAACAAGGCATTTCTATTCAAGACATTTAAGCACACATATGAGCAAATAGGAGTCTTAGGCACATTACGGTTTCTTACACAATTTTCATTAGCTTTCACTTGAAACACAACTTGAAGTCAAGGTATTCAGATATGCAACCCATACTTTGAACACATTCTCAAATAGTAGTATAACATAACAAGAGCATTGAATTACATATCGATCACGGATGTCTTTTGACACCAGCTTATCCCGGTTAATCGATCCACAATGAGCAACTCGGGACTTTCATGGATATTATGGGGTTCAATTTTAAGAGAAGAGTTTAGCCAACATACCTCAATTGAGCTTCTTTAGACTCTAAAATGTTCCTGAATTCTTAGCAACTTCGATCTATTTTAGAAATGTAACGAATTGAACCAAAATTAGGAAGATGATCTTGGTTCTAGCTCATTCGAGCATTTTATCAAACACTTGATGCATATTAAGGTTTCAAGGTCCTTTTATGGAGGATTCCATCATCCCACAACTCATGCTTTGCTATTTTTAGGTCAACAATCTCCCTACATCCCTTGATAACACATGCATGCAAAATAAACAACTCATACACCCATGAATTATCTTACTAATTGTCCGTTTCTAGTTAAATTTCGAAATTAAGGGTTAGGGTGTAGAATCTTACCTCTAGGACGAAGACCTAGTGTGCTTTCCTTATTAATCTTCCAAGATTTATCTAAGAATTAGTGGATGAATCTTAGGAACTCCTTTTTCTCACTCTATGACACTCCCTCACTCTAGAAATATATGTTTTCCCCTTTAAAATGATCCCCAAGAGTGTTTTATTACAATGGGGTCGGGTTCAAAAATTAGAAACATAGGAGCCCCGACACAGGTCTACGGTCGCATATGCGACCGCATAATGCTTCTGCGGTCCGTAAAATGGCTCTCCGAAACTGGGCAGCACTGCCTGGGTATGCGGCCGTTTTGCAGCCCGCAGACCCGTTAAGCAGTCGTATAATGCGCCGCAGAACTTCCCTCCAAAAACTCTCCATGTTGGTTCTGCGATCGATCTATGGCCCGCGAAATCATTTTGCAGTCGCATAATTAGCCGTGAAATGACATACAAAAGTTGCCCAATTGACTGCCTCACTCTGCAACCATTTTGCAGCCCACAGAGCAATTCTGCAGCCGCATAGTGGGCCGCAGAAATGCCTTTTTCCTCAAAGCATTTTTTTTCAACTCCCCAGCGTACTGTTAAACCCAAAAAGTCTGTACCCCGACTTTCATTAAAACATACGCCTACCTCGGCACCATGAAACCCTGGGTTTTAGGTAAAATTTTATGAGGCCTTACTAATACAATGGTTTATGGGCTTTTGGACAACGTGGTTTGTGCTCGGATCTCTTGCAGTGATCTTTGGTTTAGGATCATAGCGTACCGACAAGGAGAAGTGTTAACTTGAAGGCAAGTCGAGGAGGATTCGAAGAAATTGGTCAGCTTAGTAGTGTTGGGTCAGCATAGTAATAAAGATAATTGGTTCCTTTGGTGTGGTGATGCTTTACCCATGTTTTGTGTCAATACAATTGGGTTTGACGGCTTGCCTGACTTGGTTAAGTTGGGAAAATTCAGTTCTGATTGCTTAGTTATGTGTGGACGAGTTTCGAATAAATCTTGATAGTGTCGAGGAAGGCTTGGGCTGGATGTCTGCCAGCGGCATAAGGAACATGTTGCGTGTTATGACTTTTATCTTGTATGGGGTCACGAGTTCTAGATAGCATGGACGGTTTCAGATGTTTAGCAGAATGCTAGCATTATCTGGTACCACCTAAGAAGGGTGCGCACTCCAAAAGACGCATTGTGCTTTGACTTGCAGATGATTGACATGTATTATGCTAATGGCCCGATTGATTGAATATTGATGTTCAGATTTATCTATGTGGCAATAAGGAATTATGGAAGTATTTTTTGTGGAACGATTGTGTATGATGAATATGTTAGTAATTTGAATAATGTAGTTGGGATCGGGAGATTATGGTATTCTAGGGATTTGAAGACGAAGAGGATTCTCATAGGCATGTGTTATAAATCGATTATTGTGCAAATTTCTATTATTATGTACCTATTTTGGAAGGATCGAAATTGATTTGGAGGCCATTTGTGGGCCTAATGAGAATGTGTATTCTACATCAGGTCGGATTTGTCTACCCAACACAATTATTGTGGAGTGATGTGTTATTAGTTGGTGTGGATCTTATTCGTGTTCTGATATGTTCCATGTGTTTCTCTTATATGCTATGATGGGTTGTGATCTGTTGATTATTTTTACCTGATGCGATTCTATTGGGGGCCTTGTGGCAAAATTCGAGCGAGATGATTCCCGTGGTGTTGAATGGTTGATTGCGCCTTCGTTGTGGTCTTTCTATTTATGGTATATTGTGCTATCCATTTTTGCATGGTTATGGTCATGAACTTCGCGTGTTTGTTGTTGATGTCTATATGACTATTGATAGTGAGCATCACGACTCGACGTATCCTATGTGTACAAGTTTTTCGATTGGGTCACGCATCATATCAGAGTTATGTTGGGATATGATCCTTTGGGCTTAATTATTGTGTTGTTTTTCTCTCCTGTGTGATGGATTTATTGCATTGCGCTTCATGGTGGTATTTGTTGAGCTTGCGGGGCGGTTCTCTCATTTGATTCTCTTCAAATATTGGGTACATCGAATTTGTCACTTGTTTGGTGCACTTATTGCATGGTATGCGGCTCTAGGTAGGATTTGTGTGGCATATTGGTAGAGTAGCTTGTATTGAATGAGGTGAATTTATTGGGCCTGAATGGAGTTCCATCAGATTTGATTAAGCTATGTTTGGAACTATAGTGTCTTTAGTCAGCCTAGATTTTGCCTTTGGTTCTCGTCGTCCAAGAGAGCTCCATGCCTAGTTGATATGATAGAGGGTTATGAGTTTCTGTGTGCTTCTTTCATCATTGGTTGTTCGAATATTTGGAACATGGTTTTTATTTATAGGATGTTAGATATCGGTACAGTATTTACTATTTGAATGACTATTGTGGTCGGAAGCTATGGCTATATGAATCTAAGTTATGTGGAATATCATTTGAATACACTTGGGATATGGTTACAGCTTGATGCAGTTTAATACTGACTTATACATCATATATATGCGAGAATCTTGTCTCATAATTAATTTGGGAAGTTGGAGATTGGGTTCTAAGGGTTGTGAGCTTGATGGCTTTGTGCCGATTCATCGCACATTAGAGGATCAACACATGTTTAAGTAGGGGAGAATGTATTGACCCGACAAGTTGTTATGAGAATTTTCATTCAGTTAGGTAGTTTAAGGTCATGCGTAGAAATGTATGGTGTATTATGACTTGTGTGTATCGTTTGTTTTGGTTCCTCGGTAGTTCGTGATTGATTTGGAAGAATGATTCTCAACTAGGAAGCTTTAAGTGGGAAGAGTTGACCAAGATTGAATTTTGTGTATTTGACCTCGGGACGGAGCTTTTATTATTCTAATAGGGCCATATGGTAATTTCGAACTTAGGCATATGCCTGAAATTGGATTCGGAGGTTTCTAGGCTAATTTGGTACTTTTGGCGAAAGTTGACAATTTGAAGGTTTAGAATTTTCCTAAGTTTCCATGGTTTGACTTTATGTCTATCGGGATCAGATTTTGGTTTTGTGACTTTTGCACGACTCCATTTTTTCATTTGGAACATGTCTACAAAATTTGGTGTCATTCCGAGTTTGTTTAATAGGAATTAGATGTATGTTGTCTTTTTGCAATTGTTAAGTTTCATTGTAATATTTGTGTGTTGTGTTGTCTGATTCATGGTTTTGGAAATTATTTTGGTATTTTGATCGTGCAAGTGAGTTCTTACGATGATTATGTACTTGTGCAAATGGTTGGAGTGGAGCCCTGAATGCTCAGGTGAGTTTTGGAAGCGTCCCGGAGAATTTGAGAGAGGTTTGGATTTTCGCAGGTGTTCTATTCTCGCATTTGTGAGGAAATGATCACATTTGCGAGGAAATTATCGCATTTGCGATTACTGCATTTATAAGATCATACTCGCTTTTGTGATGTTGTGATAGGGGACCAACTTTTGCAATTTCGGAACTAATATAGCATTTGCGATGGGTTCTGGGTTCGCAAATGCGAACCCCTGATCGCATTTGTAATGGGGAGCTGGGACTGGAGTAGGCTGCTTTTGCAATTGCTATCTCGCACTTGCGAGCCTGCTTGGTTCGTATTTGCGGACCAGTTGTCGCATTTGCGATAGGCTTAGGGTTGGGGGTAGGCTTTGCATTTGCGATGCCTGTGTCGCATTTGCGAACCTGTTGTCGCAAATACGACCTCTGCAGCTGATTATGTGTAGTGTATTTCGGGACTTAGCTTCATTCATCACATTTTTGAGCCCTAAACTCGGTGGAAGGCGATTTTGCAGAGTCATTTTCATACAAATTATTGGGTACGTGATTTTGATCCTTTTTTATTACATAACATGATTGTTTAGGAGATTTAACATCTAATCCATGGAATTTGAAAAGAAGTTTTGGGAAATTTTGTCAACAACAACAACCTAATAAAATCCCACAGATGGGGTCTGGGAGGTTAGAATGTACTTAGATCTTACCCCTACCCCAAAGGAGTAGAGAAGCTATTTCTAGGAGACCCTCAACTCAAGGAGAAGAAAATAGACAATAGAGTCTGTGACAGCACGAAGAATTCGAAAAATAATATAAGCATCATAGGAAAAAGAAAATAGATGGAAAATTAATAACAACTGCCACGACCCAAACCGATGGGCCGTGACGGGAACCCAGTACCTTACCCAACTGAGTACTAACGTAACGTATCTTTCTTATTACATCATCCTATACACGTGACATACGGGCCTAATAGGCCAACATGATCATTTATAAATTCAAAATATAGGCCGACAAGGCCGTACAATCTTTCACGTATACGACATATGTCTACCAGACTCTAAGGGTACAAAAATGTCATAAAGGTCGGGACAGGGCCCCGCCATACTAATCATTACATGTCCTACTCATACTGACCACATAAGCAACTCGGGAGCAAATGGAGCGCACCAACACCTTCCGCTGAGCTGATAGCCTACTTGGAGGACTCTCAACCTGTCTATCAGGACCTGCGCGGATGGAACGCAGCATCCAGAGGCAAAAGGGACGTCAGTACAAATAATGTACCCAGTATGTAAGGAATGAAAATCAGTAAATAATAAACATGAGAGAAATATGGAATAAAAGACTCGACATGTACGTCTGCATAGCTCTGTGAATCATTTCATTTTTATAATGACATGCATATGCTTATAAATGTCATACCATACATTGGTATATGCGTTCATAACATCATCAAGCCTCTGAGGGCATCCCATCATATTATTTCGGCCACTGTGGGCAAATCATCAACGTATACCAGCTGATCAGGTGGTGGTGCGTATATAACGCCGTAGCCTTTTTTCATATCCCATATACATATAAGTACATATATATACGCGTATATAACGCCATCTAGTCATGGGTCAATGTACATGTATAAATGCATGAAATGCATAAGAAATACGTTAATAAGATTTTCTCAGAATGTCATAAATATAATATGCTTGTCGGATAAATTTTATCAAATACGTATTTTTCTGAGACCCATAAACAGAAGATATAATAATAATTCACATGGGGAATCAAGAATATAGACACCCCTAATATTTCTATGAATAGAGTCTTTTATGGAAATTGTGCATTTGCTCGTTTCGTTCGTGTCGTATAGATCATGCCAAAAGAAAAAAAGGGACATCGTTAACATATCTGAACCGATTCTCGTAGAATTTGCAATTTACGCTTTACAAAATCAATCAACCAACGTTATCAATTCTTGGTACAGATTTGTTTTGCTCTTTAAAGAGCTCACGATCGGCCCCTCTTCAATAAGAGATCCAGTTTGGATTTTTAAGGCAACATATGAATTCATATTGATGAAACATGAATCAAACTAGTTGTAGAAAGATGGAAACTCATAGCCAGCCCACTCCTTAAGAGATTGAATTCCATTCTTGATCTTTAATCCTTGGTTACTAAGGAATAAGCAAAGATTAGCTTGTATTGCTAAAGTGCATATATTTGTGTAAATCACGTTCAAAAGGCTTAAAGAATGCTAAAGTGCATATATTTGTGTAAATCACTTTCAGAAGGCTTAAAGAATGCTAAAGTGAATACATATATGCTATTTACGTTCAAAAGGCTAAGGAGAATATAAACCTTGTTGTGTACCCTTATAATGTGACACTTTTCCATGTATTATATGAGTCACTTAGTGGCTTTTTAACCACTTCCCGGGCTTCCACGTTTGTGGTAAGATCCATCAACCTTGTCAAATTCTAATTAATTACCAATTAACTTGGTAATTCCCCACTAATCCAACAATTAACCAATTACCACATAATTAAAAATTATCTCAAATTACCTACAATACCACTCACTTTTAACACACTTTGTCACCTTACTATCATGGTCATGTGGTACCTTGTACGGCAGTAGTCCATAAATACGAGGTATTATAGCTTAGACCGTATTTTACCCCAAAATGTCAAATTTCGACAAAATTAATTTTCTTTGGTTCGCTTACCCTCTCACCTTCACGAATTTACTTATCACTTGTTTGAAATAACACAATACTTATAATACCAAAATAATCTCATTCCCGAACTTATGTTGCTTAACCTACGACGAAGCTTTAACGTACGAAAAATGCGGGATGCAACATCTCATTTCCGAGATTATATCAATTTATTTATGGCGTACTTTCACGTACGAAAACATGGGGTGTAACATCATTCCCCCCTTAGGAACATTCATCCTCGAATGTTGACTGACGCACTTATCATTTTCATAACTTATGTCTTTCAAATACTTTAATATTCTCCTAGCCACTTAGGCAACTGCTCTTTGAATAAATCCAAAGGCCAGGTCATTCCCCCCTTTAGGCCTCTTTCTCACACCACGGTTTGTGGTTTGAATTCTTCCAATCTCGTAACTTTTGTTACCTTTCGCCATACAGCCTGTAGGACTTGTTTCTTGCATGTGCTCTTATATGACTCTTCCCTTCAGCTTTTAGCCAATCGTTAGGCTTCACTTTGGGAACATATACAGAACTTGATAAGATGTCCTTCTGGGCATCTATAGGTGTATTGAAGTTCTTCGGTCGATACTTTGTCGAACTTACGAATATTGTCATATCTCATTTCATATTTTGTAACTTCTATCCATCCATTGTTGATTTACCTCAATGTTGATCTATAATCTACCACTGATATCTTGAAACTTCTTACGTAAAACATTGCCACTAGGGCTTACGCTGCATCGGGTAACATTTGAAGTGATTTTCCTGACCCACCTGGGGGCGATACTATACTTTCATAACAATATTTCATATCATAGTCATCCCAATGTGATTCATTTATGTGGGTATTTTAATCACATACAATTCATGAAATCCTCTTCAAATCATTACTCAATCGAAGGCCCAGTCCTTATCCTTTATCTATCACAATTACACCCTCATTATACTATCAGGACAACATTCCACCTCTACTAAATGCTATTAGCCTTAGCCTCTTTTGAGTTCATTCAGGCTATACTGAGCTTTGTATAACTTAGAGAAACCATCAGCTCTTCTTGTATTCATGGGCTTAATCCTGAGGACTTATCCATTTCTCGTCACATTCCCACTTGCCTTTTCATATCCTTACTTCTGTCATAAAACCTTGTCGCTTGACTATACTTTAGCTTACGACCTATACATATCTATTTATACTACTCGCAATCTTCCTTCAACTTGTTTGCACCATAGATTTCCTTATGTTATTCTGGAACATCAAGTGAGACATCATATCATCTCTTACTCTTATTTACTCTCTTGGCTAGATCTCTCGGTACCTAGAAATCATAGGCTGGAAGATATGCCACTGACGATGCCGCTATCTTTCCTGGATACTGAATCCCCGCGCTTCTAGCCCTTTATCCAAGTATGGACTATTCACAACCTTCTGCATTTGAGTATTTCGTATGTTGTTCACCTTTACCTTACTACCTTTAAATCTTTCATCGTATCTTCTATCTCTTTCATGACCTCCCTTCCACATAGATTTAATTCACATCCATAAATTGAAGCTCTATTATAATACTTGCACCTCTGGTGCATACACAATCCCGTGGAAGCTTCGTACTGACTTCGTATGAGGCTGGTACTTTTCCAACCGGCTTTATCGTAGGACCGTTATAGAACATGGTTGTTGTACTTTCTCTCTTGTACCTCTTATATTAAGAGTGATCATGCAAAATGTTCTCAATCACGTTTTCTATAATTTTCTGGGTCCGATAATCAGACTCCTTATTTACTTCGTTGTTGTAACTTTTTAGTTTCCTCTTCCTTCTGATCAACCTTTATGTAGGCTTAAGCTGTCTTCTGATCTGTGGCTCACGGTATTAGTTATTACTTTAGCCTTTCACGGGCTCTATGGAATATCCATGATACAATCATCTGATAATTCAATCCTTTGTCTATGCACTAGGCTCAATTCTTTCTTTTAACTTATACCGGAGTCTTCTACAGCTCTATGAATGTCAACATATATGGTGCATGGATATCACTCTAAAGTCGTAAGTGCATAATCCTTTTTGTTCCCTCTGAGCTTCCTTTAAACGTAAGCTATTACTTTTCCTGGTCTTCCTGCCCCTCTGTTGCGTGTATACTTAGCTAATCTTAGTTCCCACGCATGCCGAAAGTTTTTGCAACTCAGATGGTCTCGAATATTACTTTTGATTTCCTTAGCCATGGTAGGTGCCACTTTCTCATGGAGTGCATACAATGTTGTAGTGAGACTGGTTTGTTTTTTACATGACCATTTCCTCTTTAGGTCACTATGCTTAGGTTGAAGCCTTCTTCCTTATTTCCTCAACTAGTCTTTCGTTGTAGTACTTAGGGAAGACCTACTGACTCTTATGAAGCAGCGAGATTATTACATTGTATACTTGACGGAATTTTTGTTGTTCTTCCATGCCTATAATTATCCGTAGTTACTTATTTCAATGCCCTTGTGCTTGTAGGGTTACTCCTGAACTGATATTTTGACTGTCTTCCCAGTGAGACTATCTTTTATTTCCATAACATTCATACGGAACGTTTAACTACCCCAACTCTTATCTAAATATTTCTCAAGGGTCACGATGTCGTATATGTGATTCTGAATTCCTCATGTTGGGGTTCACTATGTGCGTCTTACACAATCTCTTGATTTGTCTGTATCCTCTTGTCTAGCCATAACTAGGCTCTTCCTGAATCAACTACTAACTACTCATTGGCTCATTCTCATATCAATATTATGAGTAATCTTTCATGGGTCATTTCCTTTATCTTAACTTACGTCCCGCACTGGCTCCTTATCTATCAATAACATCTCAGGCAGGAACCCTTACCTCCTCTCCTTGACATCGTGTTTGCATAATATTCTGGAATCGTAGCATATCTGTAGGATTTGAATAAGTGCAATTTCATCCCTTTCTCATTTTTTATCGCATTCTTCCTTTACCATTCCATAATTACTAGAACCACTTAATTCTGACTTAATGAAACATCACACTATATTCCCCCCTTTAGGGGAGCACTAAGATTTAATGCTATGATGATCTAGGTGTAGATGTTTTACCTTTTCATCTTTGGCATTTTTTCACATCATCGATGATCCTTATTCACCTCGCGATAATCCTTATGTACCAAGGATAACGAAATTCCTCACTCGCGAGGGTGACACTAAGTGTAACCGGCACACACAGTCCCTTAAGCTTAACTTTGCTCACCTTGTTTGCTTCAGTAGCTTGTATTGCTAAAGTGCATATATTAGTGTAAATCACATTTAAAAGGCTTAAAGAATGGTAAAGTTTATATATTTGTGTAAATCACTTTCAGAAGGCTTAAAGAATGCTAAAGTGAATACATATATGCTATTTACGTTCAAAAGGCTAAGGAGAATATAAACCTTGTTGTGTACTCTTATAATGTGACACCTTTCCATGTATTATATGAGTCACTTAGTGGCTTTTTAACCACTTCCTGGGCTGCCACGTTGGTGGTAAGATCCAGCAACCTTGTCCAATTCTAATTAATTACTAATTAACTTGGTAATTCTCCACTAATCCAACAATTAACCAATTACCCACATAATTAAGAATCTCAAATTACTTACAATATCACTCACTTTTAACACGCTTTGTCACCTTACTATCATGGTCATGTGGTACCTTATATGGCACTAGTCCATAAATATGGGGTATTATAGCTTAGACCGTATTTTACCCCAAAATGTCAAATTTTGACAAAGTTCATTTTCTTTGGTTCGCTTACCCTATCACCTTCACGAATTTACTTATCACTTGTTTAAAATAACATAATACTTATAATACCAAAATAATCTCATTCCCGAACTTATGTTGCTTAACTTACGACGAAAATTTAACGTACGAAAAATGCGGGATGTACCATCTTATTTCCGAGCTTATATCGATTTACTTATGGCGTAGTTTCACGTTCGAAAACATGGGGTGTAACAACAACCAGTAATAAGGCCACAGTACAATGAAAAAATGGAAAAATAGTGCGGAGTTAACATACACCACTAATAATCCAAGACAATACCCTAAGGGACTAATCCTCCTTCGGAACGAAGGAGAAAAATGCTCGACTCCTCCCTAACCTTCAACCCTAATGCTCGACCTCCACACATTCCTATAAAGAGCCATGTCCTCAAAAATCTGAAGTTGAGCCGTGTAGTGCCTGATTACTTCACCCCAATAATTCTTAGGCCTCCCTCTACTTTTCTCATAACCGTCAAAGCCAACCGCTCAAACCTCCTAACCGGATCATCTTGGCTTCTCATCCGCACATGCCTGAACCATCTCACCCTCATTTCCCGCATCTTGTCATCTATGAAAGCCATGCCCAACTTCTCCTGAATATCTTCATTCCTAATCTTATCCAACCTAGTGTTCCCAAACATCCATCTCAACAACCTCATCTCTGCTACTTTCATCTTCTGGATATGGGAATTATTGACTGGACAACACTATACCCCATAATATATGGCCAGTCTAGCCACCTCTTTAGAGAACTTGCCCTAAGGTTTCAGTAGCACATTCTTGTCACACAGTACTGCAGACGATAACCTTAATTTCATCCACCCCACCCCTATACAATGCGTGACATCCTCATCTATCTCTCTACCCCCTGGATAATTGACCCAAGGTATTTGAAACTACCTCTCTTGGAGATGACTTGTGAGTCAAGCCTTACGTCCAAGTCTGCTTCTCACGTCACGCTGCTGAACTTGCACTCTCGATATGCAGCCTTATTCCTACTCAAATTCAAACCTTTAGACTCGAGGGTCTGTCTCCAAACCTCCAACCTTTCGTTAACGCTGCCTATCATCTCATCAATCAGAACTATATCATTAGCAAACAACATACACCAAGGCACCTCCCCTTCGGTATATGATGTATTAAGCTCGCAGCTTTACAAGACTCAGAGGGTCTCCCCTTAGTACTAAAAGGAAAGACTAGCTGAGGAAATAAGGAAGAAAGCTTCAACCTAAGCATAGTAACTTGAAGAAGAAATGCTCTTGTAATAACAGTCTCACTACAACATTGGATGCACTCCATAAGAAAGTGGCACCTATCGTGACTAATGATGGGAAGTCAAAAGTGATATTTGAAATCATATGTGTTACAAGGAATTCCAGTATTAGCGGGCACTAAGATAAGCTAAGTATCCATGCAACAAGTGGCAGAATGACCAGGAAAAGTAATTGCTTACATTTAAAGACAACTTAGAAGGCACGGAAGGAAGTATATTGTGCTAGCAAGTGAAAGCAAGGTTGCGAGTAGTATGAATAGATATGTGTAGGTCGCAAGCTAAAGTATGGTAGGGCAACAGGGATTTTGCTAGACAGGAGTAAGGATTAGAAAAGATGAGTGAGAAGGTGACAAGAATATGTAAGGCCTCGGGATTAAGCCCATCAAAACAAGAGAGCTGATGGTTTCCTTAAGTTATAAAAAGCTCAGTATAGCCTGAATGAACTCAGAGGAGTCTAAGACTATGAGCAATTAAAAAAGATGACATGTTGCCCTGGTAGTTGAATAAGGGTGTAATTGTGATAGATAAGAGGATGCCATTTATGTCTTTGACTGAGTAATGAATTAAAGAAAAGGGATTTAATGAATTTCAAAGATTAGAATACCCCCCCCCCCCTTGTAAGATGAATCACATTGGCATACTATGAACTAAGGTTATTGAAGTATAGTATCGTCCCTAGGTGGATCAGGCAAATCACTTCAAATGTTCCCCGATGCGACTTGTACCCTAGTGACAATGTATTACGTAGGAGGTTTCAAGTTATCATTGGTTAATTATGTATCAACATTAAGCTGAATCAACAATGGATAGATAAAAGTTACAAAGTATGAGGTGAAATTAGGATATGAGATAAGAATAGGCCATCATTCGTAAGATGAACAGTGATGAGAAAGCAATAGAGGACTTAGATTTATACATACAGGATAAGCTGAGAGAGAGTAACCTGGAGTTGGGCAGTAGACCTCGATAATAGTAAATTGAAGTAAGTGTTAAGGTGTAGTATAACCTACCTAGATTTAGTAAAGCCACAAGCATAGATAATTGAGGCTATGAAACAAGATATAGAAATAGTTGTAAGTTCGACAAAGTGCCAAGCAAAGGACTTCAGTACACCTATAGATTCCTAGAAGGATAGCTTGTCATAGTTCTATACATGTTCACAAAGTGCAGCCTATAGATTGGCTAAAGGATGGAGGAAAAAGAATATAAGGGTCACATAGTCGCACATACAAGGACAAAGTCATACAAGATGCATGATTGAAGGTAACAATAGTTACGATATTGGATGATGTCCGACCACAAGTCGTGGTATGAGAGAGAGGCCTAAAGGGGGGAATGTCGTGGCCTTTAGTTTTATTCGTAGAACAGTTGCATAGATGGAAAGGACAATATTAAAGTATTCGTAAGAGCTATAGGTTATGAGACAAATAAGCGCATAAGTCACCATTCGAAGATGAATGTTCCAAAGGGGGGAATGATGTTACACCCCATGTTTTCATACGTGAGAGTACATCGTAAGTCAATTGATGTAAGCTCAGAAATGAGATTTTATTTGAAAGTACATAAAGTAAGCTAATCATGTTACATTGGAGGTTACAAATATTTAAAATCATGAATAACAAGTACCAAGAGGGTTGGAAGGCTTAGAAGCTAAACGAATAGAAGAAAATAAGTTTGACTAGGGTTATTAACACGATAAGGAGGTTATGTTATAATTTATTTTAGTAATATCATAGTCTTGTGTTATGTTTCAAAGTTAAGCGAGTTGTGGAACAAAAGTTGGCAAAGGTCATCACAAGTTACATTCATAAATGTACTAAAAGTTAGGTCAAATGTAGCGGAGCTCTTCTCCCAATATACAAGGTATTACGGGATTCTCCACCTAGCAAATTGAATATTTATGAGTCTAGTTTCTACCATATTACATCGTTTGTCGATACGACATCAGAGTATGCAGGTTTTTGCATTTTCGTGAAACTACACTAGCAGCTCTGAATGGGACCCACTTATGTAGTGGACGACCTTAGAACATTTTAACGGGATTGGACGTCTCATTTTTAGCTATTTTGGACCAATGATATTTCCCGAACTCCCTCAACACCTCTCTAACATTTCTCCAAGGCTCCAAGTCTAATCCAAGGTGGTTTTACCTAGACCTATCCTCAAAAGTTAGCCTAAGTGAAGAAAAAAGTCTCTATGGTGTTGTGATACCATTAAGGATGATTGTAAGCTAAGGGAATATTTCGTTTGAGTTTTTTCTGATTATTTAAGATATGTGTAACACTCTATTTTTTGGGCTTAAGCTTATATATGCGTTGGTTAAATTATTTTGATGAAGAATTACAAGATAGAACTTGAAGTTGTATAAGAAGTTGTCTCTAATTGGACTATTTTGGAGCTGTGTATATGACTTCATATGGCTGGAAATCGCGGGGAATGGCTTGGTTATAATGTTAGTATTGTTGTTATGCTGGAAAATGTTTTTATTATGTTGATGATGTTTTAAATAGGAGAATAAGCAACCACACAATACCTAGAAGTTGTCCATATTGTTGTAATATCTTGTTGGGTTGTTTGATGTTACTTTTATGATGGATATAAGGTTGGAATGTCATAGAAATATATGTTTTTATAATCTGGACTGTTTGAAGGTGTTTTAAGTATAGGGGAGATTCTAAAAAAGAGTTGGGGTTTGGTTCCAATCCAAGCATACCGCTTGTCGTGTTAAGTAGTAGTTCTGTTGGTGACATTTGTGCACTTATTGTTATGTAGGGTAAATTGTGTTCTTGTGTTGTTCGGTATGTTGTGGTGCTGAAAGTATATAGTTGAAGGTCGTATGTGATCTTGTTCTTTTTATGGACTTGGGGAAAGAACGGAAAACAAGGGAGATGCTGCCCATTTTAATAATACATAAGCTTGTTGTTTGTTGTACGATAAGTTCCATCTTTCGTAGCTTAACGATAGCATTATTATCGTTGTTGAAGATTAAAGTGCGATGAGACAATTTCAACGTGGTCATTGGATATATTGTGATAAGACATGTTAAGACTATCTCTTCTTTTCTTTTGGCATGATCCATATGATACAAACGAAACGAGCAAACATGCAACTTTCACAAATGACTCTATTCTTAGAAGTAATAGGGATGCCTATGTTCTTGATTCCCCCTGTGTCCTGTTATTATATCGTCTGTTCATGGGTCTCAAAAAATACAGAAGTTGATAAATTTTATTTCACGATATTAAACAACGGCATATTTATCTTATGACATTCCGAGAGATCTTATTGACTTACTTTATTATGCATTGCATTCATATAGACATGTACATTGACCCATAATTAGATGGCGTTATATACGCGTATATTATATGTATATGTGGTATGGGGAAAGGTTATTGTGTTATATATGCACCAGCCATATGATCAACTGGCATACGTTTATGATTTCGCCCACTGAGGCCGAGATGATACGATGGGATGCCCTCAGAGGCTTGATGATGTTATGTACGCATATACCTATGCATGATATGGCATTTATATCCATATAAATGACACTATTAAGATTTCATGATTACTGAGCTATTCAGACTTACAAATTGAGTCCCTTACTCCATGTTTCTTTCACGTCTTTTATATACTTCTTTTCATGCCTTACATACTCAGTACTTTATTAGTACTGAAGTCCCTTTTGCCTGGGGACGCTGCGTTTCATGCCCGTAAGTCACGATAGATAGGTTGACAGTCATCCTAGTAGGCTATCTACTCAGTGGATGGTGTTGGTGCACTCCACTTGCTCTGGAGTTGCCTATTTGGTCAGTATGCTCTGGGCATGTATTGATTGGTATGGTAGGGCCCTGTCCCAACCATTATGATATTTAGGTACTCTTTGAGGCTTGTAGACAAATGTCATTTATATGGATACTTGTACGTCCTTGTCGGCCTATGTTTTGAGTGTACAAATGATCATGTCGACCTTATAGGCCCTTATGTCACATGTATAAGTTTCTATATCATGTTGGATCATCCTATGTCTACTATTCCTTTACGTTTTATTCTGGTTATCTCATGACGGCCCTTCTATCCTATTTAACCATGATGGTGTGATAAAAAAGATACGTTACCCTGGTACTCGGTTGAGTAAGGCATAGGGTGCCCTTCGCGGCCCTCTGATTTGGGTTGTGACAATAAGGCCTTCTAAATCCATAACACAAGCACCCAACATATCCTCCAAGATCAGGATGGTGCACTTGGACTGCCCGTCTGTCTGGAGTTTGAAATGTTCTACTCAACTCAACTTGTGTGCCTAACTTACATTGCACAGCTCTCCAAAAATACAATGGTAAGAGCGTGCCTCGATCGGAGATAATGTACACCGGCCCACCATGGAGACGAACAATCTCACGGATATAGATCTGAGCCAGCTGCTCTAAAGAATATGTAGTCACAACTGGAATGAATTGTGCAGACTTGGTCAGTCTATCCATAATAACCCACACTGCGTCAAATTTCTTCAAAGTCTGTGGGAGCCTAACAAAGAAATACATGGTAATACGATCCCACTTCCACTCTGGAATCTCAAGTATCTGAAGCAAATCGCCCGACCTCTGATGCTCGTACATCACCTGCTGACAACTCAAACACCGAGCCACATACTCTACTATATCTTTCATCATTCTTCTCCACCAATAGTGTTGACTCAAATCCTGATACATCTTGGTGACACCTGGATGAATGGAATACCGCGAAGTGTGAGCCTCCTCAAGGATAGACTCATGAAACCCATCAACATTGGGCACACATATCCGGCCCTACATCTGCAACACCCCATCATCTCTAATAGAAAACTCCTTGGCATCGCCGTTCTGCATTGTGTCCTTAAGGGCGAGCAAATAGGGGTCGTCATACTGACGCGCTCTAATGCGCTCATACAGAGAAGACCAAGAAACAATGCAACAAAATGTCACGCCCCAAACTCGGGGTGCGCGCTCGGTGCTCAACCGAGATAACCCTACCGAGAAAGCCTGTACATTACCTTCTACCCAAACATATTCAATAATAACAGTAAAATCCAATTGATTAATTAAGCGGTGAGGAGGATCTAGTAAACAACAACTCAAACTCGTTATCAATAGTTACATCATTTATAAGTTTCAAAATACATACTCTTTCATAGTTTGATGTGGAATGTGCGATACAATTACAACATTACCAATTTGACTTTCCCCATACCAACATACCACCCACATTATGTCTACGAAGTCTTTATTAGATACAAAAGAGTACAATGATAGTGTCGGCAACAAGGCTCCGGCTATACCTCAAAACATGGTGATAGAATGAACAAAATATACATGACCCCGAATGAAGTGGGCCGCACCAAATCAACTGGAAAAAGAGTGTAGTGCTATCGCTGATCAGTGTCGACTGCTGTGGGACCACCTGCATCCATTAAAGATGCAGTGACCCCAGCAAAAGGGATGTTAGTACTGTTGAATAGTACTAGTATATATGACTAAACAGTCTCTCAAAGAATGAGCAGTAAAGCAAGTAAGGACAGTCATAATATCAGTTAAAGCCTCAAACGATTAACAAATATCAAATTAGAGATAAGATAAGTTTTAAATAAATATCCAAATTTTAAGTTGGGAAATCTTTGGTACCGATATACCATTATTCACAGTTTCGATTACGATTTCCAACACAGTCACCACCATGTGTGCAGCATGGCGTCCGATCATGACCCGATCGGCTAGGACGTCTCATGCGAGACATCAACAAAATCACAATTTCAATTACCATTCTAACACAGTCACTGCCATGTGTGCGGCATGGCGTCCGATCACGACCCGATCGGCTAGGCCGTCTCATGTGATACAACAACTAAATCACAATTTCAATTACAATTCTAATACAGTCACCACCATGTGTGCGGCATGATGTCTGATCATGACCCGATCAGGTAGGCCGTCTCATGTGAGACATCACCCTTTTCTATCAATCACCTCGTTTCATATTTCTTGCACATATCTTCATTTCATTGGCATTAATGGTCACAATTGTATTATTTCTCTTGGCACATTTTTCGTGTTTCATATTTCACATTTTGCATTACGTGATTTGTATTTCATGTTTCGTATTTCATGCACACCTTTTTACTTTCAACCATCCATGGACTTTCCAACAACAAGGCATTTCTATTCAAGACATTTAAGCACACATTTGAGCAAATAGGAGTTTTAGGCACATTACGATTTCTTACACAAGCTTTCATTAGCTTTCCTTTGAAACACAACTTGAGGTCAAGGCATTTAGATAAGCAAGCCCTACTTTGAACACATTCTCAAATAGTAGTACAACATAACAAGAGCATTTGAATTACATATTGATAACGGATGTCTCCTGACACCAGCTTATCCGGGTAATTGATTCAAAATAAGCAACTCGGGACTTACATGGATATTGTGGGGTTAAATTTTAATATAAGAGTTTAGCCAACTTCAATCTATTTTAGAAAATTAGCAAACTGAACCAAAAATAGGAAGATGATCATGGTTCTAGCTCATTTGAGCATTTTATCAAGCACTAGGTGTACATTAAGGTTTCAAGGTCCTTTTATGGAGGATTCCTTCATCCCACAACCTATTCTTTACTATTTTAGCTCAGCAATCTCCCTACATCCCATGATCAATCATGCATGCAAAATAAGCAACTCCTATACCCATGAATTATCTTACTACTTGCCCATTTATAGTTAAATTTCGAGATTAAGAGATTGGGTGTAAAATCTTATATCTAGGACGAAGACCTAGTGTGCTTCCCTTTTTAATTCTTCCAAGAGTTTGAGTAAGAATTGGGGAATAATTGATTGATGAACTCTCTCTCCCTTTCTAGAGCCTTTTCTCTCTCTCAAAATATCAAGTTCTCCCTTCAAATATGGTCCATAGGGTCTAAATAACGAAATGGGGTCGGGTTATAAAAACCCAAAAATGAAGCTCTGAAATGGGATCTGCGGTCGCATATGTGAATGCATAATGCTTCTGTAGTCCGCGAAATGGCCCTCCAGGACTAGGCTGGTCTGCCCCATTCTACGGCCATTATGCGGTCCACAGACGTGTTCTGCGGTCGCATAATGCGCCGCAGAACCTCCCTCCGCAACATTTCCAAGCTGGCCATATGATCAGTGTGCGACCCGCGAAATCGTTTTGCGGTCGCATAATGGGCCGCGAAATGACATCCAAAAATGGCCCAAATGACTCCCTCACTCTACGGCTATGCTGCGGACTACAGAGTAATTCTGTGGCCACAGAAATGCCCAATTATGCCAAAATTTTCCTCCAACTATCATTAACATACATGCCTACCTCGGCACTACAAAACCTTGTGTTTTTTTAGTAAATATGTTATGGGGCCTTACAGCAAGAACCCAGCTAGGCTCCGAAAAATCCTGTCTCGCAAACTGATTAGCAAAGCCTGAACATCCATGGCTAGTGGTCTCTCTGCTGTTGCAAAATATGCCAAATTGCCCATACTCTGAGCCTTTATACTCAAGGCATGGACAACCACATTGGCCTTCTCGGGATGATAGAAAATGGTGATCTCATAGTCTTTCAGCAACTTTAACCATCTTCGCTGCTCCAAATTAAGGTTAATTCTTCTCATGAACCTTCAACTGTCGAGATGCGTAGGCAATCACCCTACCAACTTACATCAACATTGTGCCAAGTCTAATATGTGATGTATCACAATACAAAGTGTAATACCCGAAACTTATAGGCAACACCAGCACTGGGGCCGTAGTTAATGCAGTCTTGAGCTTCTGAAAATTCACCTCACACTTGTTGGACCATCTGAAAGGATCACCCTTCTACGACAATCTAGTCAAAGGTGCAGCAATGGATGAGAATCCATATATGAAATGACGATAATATCTGGCCAAACCAAGGAAACTCCAGATCTCAGTAACTGAAGACGGTCTGGGCCAACTCTGAACTGCCTCAATCTTCTTCGGATCTACCTTGATCCCCTCATTAGACACCATGTGACCCAAAAATGCAACTGAATCAAGACAAAACTCACACTTGGAGAATTTTGCCTGTAACTTCTTCTCTCTCATGGTTTGGAGCACGATCCTCATATTCTGCTCATGGTCCTCCCGACTGCGAGAATACACCAAAATATAGTCAATGAACAGATGATGAAAGAATCAAGACATTGATGGAACACACTGTTCATTATGTGCATAAATGTTGTTGGGGCATTGGTCTGCCCAAATGACATCACTAGAAACTCGTACTGACCATACTGAGTCCTGAAAGCAGTGTTAGAGAATTCTAATTCACGAGTCTTCAACTAATGATACCCTGACCTCAAATCAATCTTTGAGAACACTCTAGCACCCTGAAGCTGGTCAAATAAGTCATTTTTGGCTATTTTCGACCAAGGAAATTTTCCAAACTCTCTCAACACCTCTCTAACAACTCTCAAAGGTTCGAAGTCTAATCCAAGGTGGTTTTACCTAGACCTATCCTTAAAAATTAGCCTAAGTGAAGAAATGAGTCTCTATGGTGTTGTGATGCCATTACGGGTTCTTGTAAGCTAAGGGAAGCTTTGGTTTGAGTTTCTAATGATTATTTAAGGTATGTATAACACTATATTTCTTGGGCTTAAGCTTATATATGTGTTGGTTAAGTTATCTGGATGAAGAATTACAAGATAGAACTTGAAGTTGTTTAAGAAGTTGTTGTCTCTTATTGGACTATTTTGGAGTTTTGTATATGACTTCATTGTCACGCCCCAACCTCGGGGAGTGCGACCGGTGCTCAACCGAGTGGAACCGGTCGAGCAAGACTGTTAGACACTATCTACCCGACTCACCTATGATCCAGAGAAGGCATGCTCTCATTAGTTAGGCAGTAGAAAGTTCATACATATGTACATTACTAAGTCGTTTCATTTTGTTACATCATTGTTAAGTTTCAAAATACATACATCCTTATGACTGAGGGGAACAAGAGCCCGAAACACAACATGATCCGTTGACATTACTAACACCCATATACAACCCACATAGTGTCTACGGAGCCTCTAAAGATATAAAAGAGAGTAAAGATGGTCTTGTGCTAATTGAGGGATTTCTATTTATTTGAAGTCGGGTCTTGTGCTAATTGAGACATCCTTTCCACTTAATTTATCCAACTTATTCCACACAAATTCTTACCATTCACAAAACTCCTTATTATGTTCCATCACACCTTAAACCTATATTTTCATTTCAAAGTAATGTGGTCATATCCCATAGGTCTCCTTTAATACTCGAATACGTTATACTCAAATACAGCTGGCGCACTTTAAAATCTTAAATCATTAGGAAATTTTTAACGGGACCTTACATTCTCCCCTGCTTAGGATCATTCATCCTAGAATGAGGGTCAAAATTCACCATTAGCACCCAATGTGACTCAGTTGCTATAACACACACCAGCGGTTACAAACTTTTGACTAACTCCCTAAATTTCAAAAAATTTTGCCAGAATCTTGCCTGTAATTGGGGCCTATCCACCTGTCAGAGAATCGCAAAACCACCCTAACAACATATCCATAACTCAACAAAGCATCACAGTATATATCAATAACATTGATCTAAAAATTAAGGGCATTACATTAATAGAAGTGGTATCTACTCATGAGTTGCACATATTTAAATCATTCCACATAACAAGTACCCTTTTGAACCACAACTATTTGGTTATATAGGCAAGTGAGAATACTTCCTTTACTTTGATGGAGGCAGATATCAATTTCCGGACTTATCTAATAGGAATGACAACTAGGTATTTTTTATAAGCCAATTACCCATTTACCACCTTCAATAGTTTCTACCAGAATGATAGGCAAAGGATTTTCAACAACCTTCTGGAACCTAGATACATGATGCATCGGGTGCATGGAGGACAACGATGGGAAAACATCATACTCAGAGTTTGGCTTATTTCCTTCAATATTCAATAAGGCCTAATGTGACTACACATACTTTACCTTCCTTAACAATTCACCCAATATATTCATAGAGAAAATCTTGAGAATAACCTGTTCACTTTCTTCAACTCTAAATCCCTATGCCGAACACCCAAACTAAACCTTTGGCGACCTCCAACAATTACTCTAAGGTGTGCTAGATTGCATATGACCATAAAACTTCCTATCTAATATATTTGATCATATGATTATGCTTCTTCTTTGACATGTTTGAACCTTCAAATCCCATAGGTTACTATAAATAATAACAATGAGGTTCAAGATTGGGCTGGAAATATTCAAGAATCCATCAATGTGCTGAGCAGGGCATTTCAGGAGGTTATATCCTAAGAGACATGAAGGTTACTACCAATAGCGCTGACATGGTTAATCATTGTGATGACATTATTGTTTAGACAAATGAGGCATTGAGTTGCCTAGTAGGCATTGATAATGTAGGGACCATGTTCATGATTATAAGATTTAAAAGAAATGAGTCATTTTAGACATGTGACATATGGGAGGCATGGTCAGGAGGATAAAGACATTAGTGTCACTTATTCTTGGAAGACTATTGTGATAACCCAAAATGTCATCTTTAAATTTAATAAGTAATTCTGTGTTCTAAGACCTCAAAAAGCACCATTTATCATTCCTTGACTTGCTTGCACAGTCCGTACATTTTTCCGGAAAGTGTTTATGTGAAAAATGGATTAAAATGGGAAATAGAGCTTTAAAACTCAACTAAGTTGACTTTGGTCAACATTTTGAGCAAACGAATCCGGATCAGTGTTTTAAAAATTCCAGTAGGTCCGTATCATGATTTGGGACTTGGGCGTATGCCCAGGATCGAATTCCGAGGTCCTTAGCCCGAGTTATGGAATTTTGATGAAAAATTAAAAGCTTGAAAGCTTAATGATTTCTAAGAAATTACTGATGTTGGATTTATTGACCTCGGGTCCGTATTTTGGTTCTGGAGCCCGGTATAGGTCCACTATAATATTTATGACTTGTCTGCCAAATTTGGCGAGAATCGGAGTTGATTTGATGTGATTCGGACGTCCGGTTGTAAAAATATAAGTTTTAAAGTTTTCTTGAAAACTTCCTTTGATTTGGTGTCTGATTTGTAGTTCTAGGTGTTATTTTGGCGATTCGATCACGCGAGCAAGTTCGTATGATGTTTTAGAACTTGTGTGCATGTTTGGTTTGGAGCCCCGAGGGCGCGGGTGAGTTTCGGATAGGCTACGGGATGTTTTGGACTTTGAAAATCTGGCATTTTGCTGCAGCAGGTGTTCTGGCATGTTCTTCTTCGCATTCATGAAAGTACTCTCGCGAACGCGAATAGTAAACTGGGAAGCTGGATCTTTCTTCTTCGCAAACGCGAAGGCTTGGTCGTGAACGCGAAGCGATGAGGGCATTACCCTTCGCGAACGCAAAGAGTAAACTAGGAAGCTGGATCTTTCTTCTTCGCAAACGTGAAGGCTTGGTCGTGAACGCGAAGCGATGGGTGCACCCTTCGCGAACGCGACCCTCTCCTCGCGAATGCATAGTGTTAGGCACACCTGGGGGAGGGTCGATCATTCCTTCAGCGCGAACGCGAGCTATGCCTCGCGAACGCGAAGGCCAGCGGGGGAAACCTACGCGAACGCGAAGGAGGACTCGAGAACGCGAAAGCCACGGGCTGCTACTCATCACGAACATGACAGGCCCTTCGCGAACGCGAAGAAAGCCTGACCCATGTGACTTAAAACAGAACCAAAAACGGGATTTTTCCCATTTTTCACAAACCCTCAATTATAACTCGGCTTAAGGGCGATTTCAAAGGGGGTTTTCACGATTTCGGACTAGGTAAGTGTTCTTTATCATATAGTGATTGTATTTCACAAATCCTTGTCTATATTCATCATTTATTTCGGATTTAGATGGAAGAAATTGGATTTTTTGTAAAACTTTCCAAAAACAAAAAATTAAGATTTGAAGGTCCGTTTGATATCGGAATTAGACAAATTTGATATGGTTGAACTCGTATCGGAACGGGTATTCGGATTTTGCGAGTTTTTCTGGGATTTGGGATGTGGGTCCCACTGCTGAATATTTTAATGAATTTCGAATTTTTATCCATAAAATTTGTAAATGCATATGGAATTAATTCCTATGATTAGTATTGAATATATTGAATATATTGAATTGTTTGTGAATAGATTTGAAGCTTTTGGAGGAAAATTTAAAAGAAAAAGCTGTGGTTGAATAATTGATTGGAATTTGCAAAGCGAGGTAAGTGTCGGGGTTAACCTTGACTTGAGGGAATAGAACCCTTAAATTGTTTGTTATGTGAATTGCATGTAAACGACGTATAGGCGAGGTGACGAGTGTCTATACGTCGTCAAATTAATTGTTTGCCTGCTTACTTGAAAAATCACAATTATTTTTAATCATAAATTAATTATTATAATAATTATTTCTCTCTTATTCTTTGCAAATATAAATTCTTGAATTCCTGCATTAATTGTTACATGTTATTTGAATTATGTGCCTTAATTGTTATTTGACATTTAGCATAATAAATATTAAACTGCATATTTGCTCCCTGATTTCCATAATAATTTGCTATTTCTCATTGTTTGCTTCATAATTAAACCATAATTATTGTATGCTTGTTGTCTTGTAATTTTATATTAATTGTTACATTTATTGGGAAAATTTCTTCTATAAGAATTGGTAAATGAAAATGTTGGAGGAGCGGGTTGCATGCCGCAACATGATTAATTATAATGAATATATTGGAGGATCGGGTTGCACGCCGCAACAGACTTATTAAAAGTCTATATTGGAGGATCGGGTTGCACGCCGCAACAGACTTATTAAAAGTCAATATTGGAGGATCGGGTTGCACGCCGCAACAGACTTGTTAAAAAGTTAATATTGGAGGATCGGGTTGCACGCCGCAACAGACTTGAATAAAATGAATATGTTGGAGGAGCGGGTTGCACGCCGCAACAGAACTGAATGTGGATATATTGTGAGAGCGGGTTGCACGCTGCAACAGAAATAATGGAAATGATAATTTGTTATGACTGCTGAGTTGCCTTCAATTATTATAAATGAATTGCCTGATTTATTCATATTATTGCGTACATGTTAATGTAAGTGAACCGCCTTAGCCTCATCACTAATTCGTCGAGGTTAGGCTCAACACTCACCAGTACATGGGGTCGGTTGTACTGATACTACACTCTGCACTTCTTGTGAAGATTTTTGAGTTGGTCCCAGCGGCGTACCATAGACTTGCTCAGATATAAGCTATCAGAGGAGACTTGAGGTATAACTGCATGGCGTTCGCAGTTTTGAAGTCCCCGTCTATTGTACTTTAGCTGTGTGTTTATTTCCACACAACTTTATTTTATTCAGACCTTTGTTTGTATTTATCCTAGAAGCTCGTGCACTTGTGACACCATTTCTGAGATGGTATTTAGACACCGTTATTATTATGGATTATTTCAAAATTGCTTCCGCATTTGCTTCCTTATTATTAATAAATTTAAAATTTGTTTTAAAAACGGTTAATATTATTCTAACGTTGGCTTGCCTAGCAAGTGAAATGTTAGGCGCCATCACGATCTGAAGGTGGAAAATTTGGGTCGTGACAACTATGAGTCATGAAAAGGACACCAACAATTGTTTCATTCCATATGTGCCTTTTTCGGCAATAGTAGGCCTCAAAGAGAAATAGCCAAGTACGTGACACTAGTCGCCTCCTGAAGTGTAGGGAAAATTAGTTCAACTCGAAATCAGAATATTTTGGCACCCTGAATGTGATATGGGTTTCAAAATGCATGAAATTGCATTACGCTCTTAACATTAACTGGCACAAAGAATAGATATGCCACAAGCCCATGAGGTTGAAAATGAAGTTTAACACTTGCGAGATTATTATAATTCTGACAGCTCATCCCTTGCCAATAGTTGATCCTATATGAGAGGACTAGAGATACGACAAACTTGTCTTTCAAATCAATATGCTCATCATATGTTCCAAAATCTGAAAGCGTCTAATTTCAACCTTTCATGAGTGAAACCACATAGCTAGGACATCCTAATATTGTGGTGAAATCATGTATTGGTTAGAGATAATGAACACTTTGCTATGAGCTAGACATGTTTCTACCATAACAACTTTCAAGCTTCCATATGAGGCCACTTCACAAGCAACTACAATACTAGGAACAAAGTTAGTTTCTCACTGAGGCATGCTCTAGGTGGACATGAAAGTCATATTGAGATGGGCGAACAAAAAGATCTTCTTGTGACGAATTTGTGAAAAATTTCAAATTTCGTAGAAACTTTATGCAGAGAAGTGACCCCTTTCAATTTACAGGTACACATATGATAGGTGTTGAGATATGCTCCCATGTTACTAGATAATGAAAATGATTCATGATAATATTCACAAAGGAGTAAAGTAACTGTTCCAACTAGAGGTGGCAAAATGGGTAAAAGAAAACAGTTATCCAACCATATTATCCATTAAAAAATGGGTTGGATAATGAACTTTTTTAAAATGGGTTGAATATGGATAAGAACCATATTATCCACTTAGAAAATGGTTAACCAAACGGATAACCAATGGATAACTAATGTGTTGAACTTTTACATTTGTAAAGCCTCAAATTGAGGGTTCCTCAAGTTTGGGAGACTAGGAATTCCCCCATAAGTGATCATATTCAAGAAGCCATGGATAATATGGATATCCATATTATCCGCCGGATAACCCGTTTTTTATCCATCTCAAATACAGGTTGGGTCGGATAATTTATTCATTTTTTAAATTACCCATTTTCGACCCGCGAATATCCGACCCGACCGGCCCATTTGCCACCCCTAGTTCCAACCATAGGAGCCAGATACACCAGAGAGAGTGGCTCAAGAAGGATCTCAAGCTTAGGCCACTATACATTGGATTTGATACCACATATGTAAACTTTATGACTGTGCATGCATAAGCACAAATGAGCAGATGTTATCCATTTGAATAAAAAGGTTCTGTAAGAAATTCATAAGGTATAGTCTATTGTTGATAATTTAAGCAAAGTGGGTTGTATTAATCCTAGAGTTATAACTCAATCCAAAGAAATAATTACAGAGCTCAGTTCCACCAGAGATTGTAAGTAAGAGAATTTGTGATAGAGTGGCTTCACGAATAATGCGCCTCATTCAGAAAGTACGTACATTCAATATTTTGTGATTCATCGTTTTAGTTAAGACCACATTTGTGTAGGACCCTTCAATAAGGATGTACATATACAACACGGAAAATAATGTGGTGTTCACAATAAGGTAGCAAGGAGTGACTCACTTTGTAATTTTAGATTGATATGGAAATACCTTAATTAATGCCCCTCGACTCCACATCCATAACATGCATTGGTACCATAGTGACATACCCCCGAATGGGGATGAGGTCCGCTAAACTGACTCGCCCCACTGACCTGATATTTACCCTTTTTGTATACATCAAAAATATTCCCCCTATTCTTCCTCCAAGCCTTCATGGCGGGAGTAACAATCTCTATACCGGTTTGTTATGTGGGCCATTGGAATTTCCGAAACCTGTCACCCCTAACACACTCTTGAGCGTACTCACACCACGACGCAAAATGTTCTTGCCCGCATATCGGGCAGACCGGGATGGGTGTAACCAACCTAAGGGCTTTTGTTCTTCTTGTGCCCCCTCTTTCCACAACCATAATATATTTCAAGAATCATCCAACATTAACCCGAGTGGCTCTTCTTTCATATCAATTCCGGCATATTTATGCCAATAATCCTCTTTTATTTCTTAGGTGCTCTCACCATATATTCCGGTGGCACGGTAACATTAATAGGAACAAGGACACTTCCCCTAGAAACTTGTTCTTTCAATACCTCCTCGATGCCTCGAACCCGTGGGTTACTCTTATAGAAAATGAGATATGACGAGGAAATTAACTTCCTATCTTGTGCTCTATCGCACGATATGGAGTATCAAAGAAGTGTGAAATTCCTAAATGTCCAAGTAGCCTCCTCATTATAGATGTTGTCGACAACACCCCGATAAGAAGGACTCTACTAGATACGGATCCGGGACATCCTAGGACACTTTAAAACATTAGGCTCTGATACCAAGTTTGTCACGCATCGAACTCGGGGAGCGCGACCGACGCTCAACCGAGTGAACCCGGCCAAGCAAGCCTGTTAGATTTTCTTCTACCCAAACTCATCCATGAATAAAGAAGAGGTGTAATCCATTAATCAAACACTGAAAAGATTTCATTAACAACTCCCATTTCATTTTAAAAAAAGCTCCATTTATAATTTCCAAAATATTACAAGTTTATAAATATAATGAAAAATATGTTTGCCAAGTACCAACATTTCTAGTTCAATTCCCCATATCAAACACCACCCACAGTAGAAGAGTAATATGGAAATGCCGGCAACAAGGCCCCGGCTACACCTTAAAACACAATATATAACTCAAATGACATCAGGCCCAAAATAGAGTAGGGCTAACGAGGACCAAAGCTGCCCATTAATGAACCACCTGCATCCATTAAAGATGCAACGCCCCGACAAAAGAGACGTTAGTACATATAAAATAGTACTAGTATGTAAAGCTAATTGTCCTCTTTCAAATTAGAATGTCAATGTAAGAAAGGGAAAACCATGGAAACAACAATCAACAACCAATGATATTCAAATGCCAAGTTAAAATGTAATAATTCACAAAATATGAAGATAATACTATTAAGTGATAATCAAAATATGATGATAATATTATTTTTGATTGGCAGATCTTTAGCACTGATATATCACTGTTCACAATACCACTGTTCAGAATACCAATGTTCACAATACCAATGGTCATAATACCAATATTCACAATACCAATATTTGCAATACCAATACCACCGTACCTTTAGCACGGTGTCCGATCACAACACAACCGGCTAGGCTATCTCATTAGAGACATCAGCCACAATCGCTCTCAATACCAATACCACTGTACTTTTAGCACGGAGTCCAATCACGTCCTGATCGGCTAGGCCATCTCATTAGAGACATCATCCACAAACACAATTTCAATTACAATTTCCAGTACAATCACCACCATGTGTGCGTCATAGTGTCCGATCACGACCTGATTGGCTAGGCCATCTCACCACAATGTCGTGTGGATCGACATCATCCTTTTCTATAAATCATCTCATCACAATTAAGGGGAATAATTTTATCACATCAATATCATCCCAAATATGGGTAATAATCACAACCCATTCATACACCGGCACGTGTAGTTTCGGGGTTAGGTTATTTCAACCTACCCTTCCTTGGTGACTATCGATACTCCCAAAAATATTATTATTGCTTTTGCACACAAAGGTAACATAGGTACAAATGTATTTACCTCACCATATTTCACATTGTATGAATCTCCACTAGTATTTTCAACCAATAACAACAACAGTATTCCCTTGGCTCTTTTGTCCATTTACAAGATTCTTTATTTAAGGCACGGTGGCCGTATTTGATATTTCACACTTTCATTTCTTCCCTCTCATGTGTCATCATCATAAATATCAATATATATAATATTCCGGAAATCACGACTTTAAGTTCATTAGAAATGAATAATTTAAGAACAATAGATTTCTTTCCGAGAAATGGAGTAAAATAATTGGCAATTGATGTGCAAGTTAAAATCATCAACAAGTAAAACACCATTAATTCTTGAAATACTTTTCCCTAAAAAGGTCAATACATAATTTCCACTCACGAATATGTAAGAACGCAAAACACATGGGCATGACTTGAGTTCATAAGCTTTTAGGCAATTCTATTTTCGAAGTCAATTTTAGAACAGTTCAATCAAAGCTCATTTCATAATCTTTCTCACATCATCTTATTTCATTGGAACCATTGGCCACAAGTATAACTTTCACTCTTGGCATGTTGACCACACTTTATATCTCCAATTCACTTATTTCACTTCCAAACATCTTTATATATTATCAACAATAAGACATTTTCAATCAAGCCTTTAGGTACACATATGAGCAATTAAGAGTCTTAAGCATATTGAGATTTTCTCACACAGTTTGGCATCATAGCCTTCATTTGAAACATGACTCAAAGACATAGCATTTTAATACACATATCATTCTTGAACACATTCCCAAAGGATAATATAATGTGATAGGAACGTTCGTAACACGTTTTGAATACATAATTCTTGACACTTTGCTTATTCGGGATAATCAAATTTATTAGGAACATCTCGGATCGTAGAATAAAGAACTTGAGACAACCATAATTGAAACTTACGGGAACATCATGGAATTCAATTCTAAGAGTGTACTTTAGCCAATATACCTGAAATTTGCTCCTTAATGATACTACAATGATCCACAACACTAAGAAACTTCAATCTACAATAACAACATCCAATGGGAACAACAATAGTAACAAATTCCATAGTTTAGGCCATTTAGGCATTTTATCAAACTCCTAGTAGGCATGAATCTCTACATCGCTTAACCATAGAATTAGTTAATCCAACTACTACCATTTACCAACAATTTATCCCAAAATCATTCTTAAACAATTTATAACTTCCAACATCACATATATTACCATCCATCCACACTCAACCAACAAAATCCCATCAAATAATCACCTTTCAATCTCTACAATGGTTATGTATTTAAATTGGGAACTTATGACTTCCAATCACCATACCATAAGTTCTAATACTTAATTCATACTCATGTTACCATAATATATCCATACATGTAAGTCTAAGGGTGTAGGATTACCTTTTGGAAGAAATCTTGCAAAACCCTCCTTAGAGTTCTAGAAGATCTAACCCCCCGCAGTTCACTCCTCTGCCAGCCTTTGGTAATTTCGTCATATCTTCTTTTAGAAAAGTCCAAATGACGAACGGTTTGAAGAGTTAGAAACAAGACTAATAGAGCTGTAATTGTATAGGTATATCACAAATTAAGTCTTTATATTGAGGGATTTCTATTCGATTGAAGTCAGGTCTTGTGCTAATTGAGACATCCTTTCCACTTAATATATCCAACTTGTTCCACATAAATTCTTACCATTCAGAACTCCTTATTATGTTCCAACACACCTTAAACATATATTTTCATTTCAAAGTAATGTGGTCCTATCCCATAGGTCACCTTTAATACTCGAATACATTATCCTCAAATACCGCTGGTGCACTTTAAAATCTTAAATCATTAGGAAATTTTTAACGGGGCCTTACACAATACACAAGTGCATTTCATAGACCGTTCACAGTGTTTACTTACACAATACACATGTGCGTTTCATAGACCGTTCACAGGATTCACATATACCATATAATACTCTTGTGCATTTCATAGACCGTTCACAGTGTTCATTCATATTGTATTACACACCTATGCATTTCATAGCCCATCCATAGGGTTCATAAATTATACACATATGCGTTTCATAGCCCGTCCATAGGGTTCATAACACATCATTATGCACATAACCATTTATATACGCAAAGCGATATGATTAACATTATATTAAGGTCGTAAGTTCTCGGATCATTGGAACTCTTCATGTTCATGCTCATCATGGAGAAACATAGCTCATTACATTAGCACATGCATAGTGAATCAATAAGTCAATTTCAATGGCACATGGGCCCAATTTCTTTTCTTAAGGTTCATCATCATTTAGCATAGGACATCTCCCTTTCATCTCGTTATTCACTCACTTGACATCTTGAGGTCATTAGCTAAGTTCATGATTCTTGATGACTTGACATCAAAGTCATTTATATACATTATTTCAGAAGCATACAACTATAGTTGAAACCATTGGGACATACAACACCTCATAAATTTCATTAAGGCAAACGACCACATTTCATGTTCATACTATCACTTCATTAGTACTTTCAACTATTTACAACATCATTATTTCATTGGATACCTTTTTCCATACATATTATTCTTCATTCATGGCACGATGGTCGTATCTCATATTCCATACTTTCATTTCATTATTTTCAAGGCTCATCGTTATATACATCAACATAGAGAATATTCTTGATGTACCTTTCCCCAAAAGGGCAATACACAATTTCAACTAATAAATATGTAAAGGCTTAAAACACATTGGAAATACGTACCAAGCATAACCTTAGTTAGAACAACCACATTTGGACATGACTTGAATACATAAGATTTTAGGTAATTCTATTTTCGGAGTCAATTTGGAATAGTTGAATCAAGGCTCATTTGATAATATTTCACACATCATTTCATTTCGTTGGCCCTATTGGCCACAAGTATAACTTTCATTCTTGGCACGGTGTTCACACTTTATATCCCCAACTCACTGCTTCACACTTTATATCCTCAACTCACTACTTCACACTTTATATCCCCAACTCACTACTTCACACTTTATATCCCCAACTCACTACTTTCACTTTCAAGCATCTATATAGACTACCGACAACAAGGAATCCCTAATCACGACTTTTAGTACACCTATGAGAAATTAAGAGTCAGGCACAGTGAGACTTCTTACACAATTTGGAATAATAGCCTTCACTTGAAACACTACTTGGAGTCATAATAATATTATACCCAACTCATGCTTTGAACACATTCTCGAAGGATTACATCATATGATAAGAGCATCCGTAACACATTTTGAACATATACCTTTCAACACAAAGCTTATTTGGAATAGTTGATTTATAAAGAATAACTCGGGGCTTACAGCAACATCATGGAATTCAATTCTAGGAAAGAAGTTTAGCCAACATACCTCGCCTTGATCTTTTCTTAAATTACTACAACGTTCCGAAAATTCTAGCAATCCCTATCTACTTTGAGACATAACAAAATTGAACACAAATTAGGATGATATTCATGGTTTCAGCTCATCTGAGCATTTTATCAAACACTAGGTGTGCAAATTTGGCTACAAGGTTCTTCTACAAGATTTCATTCATTCCACACCCCAATCTTTACTTATTTGAGCTCAACAATCTTCCCACAAACCTTATTGGTACAAGTATATATAAATAATACTCTTACACCCAAGAATCATACTCCCAATCATCCATCTTTTACCCCAAACTTGAAATTGAAGACTAGGGGTTTGAATCTTACCTCTTGAGTTAAGAGCTTTTGAGATTTCCTTGTTAATCTATAAATATTTGAGCAAGAATCAAAGGACAATTTGTTGAAGATCACTCTCCCACTCTAGGGCACTCTCTCACTCTCAAAATATCAGGTTTTAGCTCTAAAATAATGTAACCCCTCTCTCTACCCGGCATTGGGGTTATTTAATGGGCTCCTACGTGCGCGACCGCTCACTTGGTCAAGTGGCTGCGTAGCTGGCCGCGCACACAAGGAAGAAACTCCCAAATATGTGCGGTTGCATAGCTGCGTGCATATGACGAAGGTCCAGTAAAATGGCCATATCTTTCAGGAGATATATCCAAATGATGAACGGTTTGATGCATTGGAAACTAGAGTCAAATGGTTTTAACTTGATAGGCAAATCACCTCCTAAGTCTTTATCGTTTGGTACCAGCATGCGTTTGAAGTAGGATGTTATGTGAATTGAGACATCCTTTCCACTTAATCTATCAAACTTGTTCCACACAAGTTCTGCCATTCACAAAACTCCTTAGTATGTTCCAACACACATTAAACATATATTTTCATTTCAAAATGATGTGGTTCTATCCCATGGCTCTCCTTTAATACTCGAATACATTATTCCCAAATACCGTTGGATCACTTTAAAATCATAAATCATTAAGAAAGTTTTAACGGGGCTTTACATTCTCACCCGCTTAGGATCATTCGTCCTCGAATGAGGAGTAGAGTCCGCCCGAACACCTAACATAACTCGACTCTTCCTTCAAACATTTCAAGCCCCCAAATTTGACCAACTCCAAAATATTTCAGAAATTTCAACAGAGTCTCCCCTATAACTAGGCCTGGTGGCCTATCCACCAGTCAAAGAATCCTAGAAATCAATCCTAAACATCATATAGATAACACCACATTGCGCTATATACATGAAATCAACAACCATGACTCTCGAGGCTAACTGTATGACCTTGCTTACCTTGGTCGTATCCTTAACTTTTCCTTCCTCCATTACGAGGACAATTGGGCACCTCACGCATTGTGCCTGTCATATGCGTCATTCCTTTATTCCTTAGGCCTTTATCATTTTGCAACATGATATGCAAACATTCCTTGATATTAACAAGGGAACTCGAAGACTAACTCAGATCCTTAACGAACGATCGAGGATAGAAGAAGAGAAACATTTCCTAAATTTAGTTGTAGCCTCCCTATTATAAGTATGGCCAGCAACACACCGATAAGAGGGACTCTACTGACACAGCTCCATGAAATATTAGGACTCCTAAACCATGCTCTAATACCAAGTTTTTCATGCCCCAAACTTGGGGAGCGGGACTGAAGCTCGACCGAGTGAACCCAGTCGAGAAATCCTACGTTACATCAACCTCCCATCATAACTCATGCATGATTTATCAAAACATAATTAGATCTTGACTTTCATATTGAGTGCATTTAGCTCAATGGCCCGTAAATGTTTTTCTCATGATGGTTACACAACTTTGTAAATAGCTGTAAATACTGTGAACATAAATACATGGCGAAACTCAAAACTTAAGTACATGACCCACAATGTACATGGAGCTTCTATGACAATAGATACCTAAGTACATAAAACCAACTAGACTCGAATGCCCACTGAAATTGTAGTAGGCTCACCATAATTCGATGCGCAGAAAATTCCTATCAAAGATCCATATCATACTGTAGAAGTATACCTGCATCCATTAAAAGATGCATCACCCTCGACAAAAGGGACGTGAGTACATGTGCAATAGTATTCCTTGTAAGGCAAATAGAACAACATATGAAATCATGGTAATTCAATTAGAGGCATATAAACTGTGCGTGGAATACATTATATAAAGTAATTGAAACAACATGTACAAACAAGGCCAATGAAAATGGCACATAATGTATGCGTTAACAATGCGTCTTACTAGACCGTCCATATCCATCTCTTATCTTACCCCTATGCATTTCATAGACCGTCCTTAGTGTTCACATATCATATTATACATAGACCGTTCATAGGATTCCCCACACAATACACCTATGAGATTCATAGACCGTTCATAGAATTTCATACACAATACACCTAAGCATTTCATAGATCGTTTATAGGATTTACTTACACAATACACATGTGTGTTCATAGACCGTTCACAAGATTCACATACACCATACAATACACCTGTGCGTTTCATAGATTATTCACAGTGTTTACTTACACAATACACATGTGCGTCTCATAGACTGTTCACAGTGTTTACTTACATAATACACAGGTGCGTTTCATAGACCGTTCACAGTGTTTACTTACACAATACACCTATGCATTTCATGGACCGTTCACAGGATTCACATATACCATACAATACTCCTGTGCATTTCATAGACCGTTCACAGTGTTCATTCATATTATATTATACACCTATGTGTTTCATATCCCGTCCATAGGGTTCACATATTATACACATATGCGTTTCATAGCCCGTCCATAGGGTTCATAACATATCATTATGCACATAACCATTTATATACGCAAAGCGATATGATTAACATTATATTAAGGTCGTAAGTTCCCGGATCATTGGAACACTTCATGTTCATGCTCATCATGGAGAAATATAGCTCATTACATTAGCACATGCATAGTGAATCAATAAGTCAATTTCAATGGCACATGAGCCCAATTTCTTTTCTTAAGGTTCATCATCATTTAGCATAGGACATCTCCCTTTCATCTCGTTATTCACTCACTTGACATCTTGAGGTCATTAGCTAAGTTCATGATTCTTGATGACTTGACATCGAAGTCATTTATATACATTATTTCAGAAGAATACAACTATAGTTGAAACCATTGGGACATACAACACCTGATAAATTTCATTAAGGCAAACAACCACATTTCATGTTCATACTATCCCTTCATTAGTACTTTCAACTATTTACAACATCATTATTTCATTGGATCCCTTTTTCCATACATATTATTCATCATTCATGGCACGATGGCCGTATCTCATATTCCATACTTTCATTTCATTATTTTCAAGGCTCATCATTATATACATCAACAAAGAGAATATTCTTGATGTACCATTCCCCAAAAGGGCAATACACAATTTCAACTCATAAATATGTAAAGGCTTAAAACATATTGGAAATACGTACCAAGCATAACATTAGTTAGAACAACCATATATGGACATGACTTGAATACATAAGATTTTGGGTAATTCTATTTTCGGAGTCAATTTGGAATAGTTGAATCAAGGCTCATTTGATAATATTTCACACATCATTTCATTTCGTTGGCGCTATTGGCCACAAGTATAACTTTCATTCTTGGCACGGTGTTCACACTTTATATCCCCAACTCACTGCTTCACACTTTATATCCTCAACTCACTACTTCACACTTTATATCCCCAACTCACTACTTCACACTTTATATCCCCAACTCACTACTTTCACTTTCAAGCATCTATATAGACTACCGACAACAAGGAATCCCTAATCACGACTTTTAGTACACCTATGAGAAATTAAGAGTCAGGCACAGTGAGACTTCTTACACAATTTGGAATAATAGCCTTCACTTGAAACACTACTTGGAGTCATAATAATATTATACCCAACTCATGATTGGAACACATTCTCGAAGGATTACATCATATGATAAGAGCATCCGTAACACATTTTGAACATATACCTTTCAACACAAAGCTTATTTGGAATAGTTGATTTATAAAGAATAACTCGGGGCTTACAGCAACATCATGGAATTCAATTCTAGGAAATAGGTTTAGCCAACATACCTCGCCTTGAGCTTTCCTTTAATTACTACAACGTTCCAAAAATTCTAGCAATCCCAATCTATTTTGAGACATAACAAAATTGAACACAAATTAGGAAGATATTCATGGTTTCGGCTCATTTGAGCATTTTATCAAACACTAGGTGTGCAAATTTGTCTACAAGGTTCTTGTACAAGATTTCCTTCATTCCACAACCCAATCTTTACTTATTTGAGCTCATTAATCTTCTCACAAATCTTATTGGTACAAGTATATATAAACAATACTCTTACACCCAAGAATCATACTCCCAATAATCCATCTCTTACCTCCAAACTCAAAATTGAAGACTAGGGGTTTGAATCTTACCTCTTGAGTTAAGATCTTTTGAGATTTCCTTGTTAATCTTCAAAACATTGGCCAAGAATCGAAGGCCAATTTGTTGAAGATCACTTTCCCACTTTAGGGCACTCTCTCACTCTCAAAATATCAGGTTTCAGCTCAAAAATGACTTAACCCCTCCCTCTACCTATCACGACCGGGAATTCCCACCGACGGGAACGTGATGGCGCCTAACATTTTACTTGCTAGGAAAGCCAACGTTAGAGAATCATTAAACCAATTCCTTATTTCCATTCAGTAAAATAACAATAATTAACTAAGATGAAATATAATAAGTGCGGAATAATATAAAAACATCATTAATTACTACCACCCGGATCTGCAGTCATAATTCATGAGCATTCTAGAATTTACTACAAGTAATAGTCTAAAAGAAATATAACTGTATGAATGAAAGAAATAGTAGAACAGAAAAGATAGACGAGGACTTCAAGGTATGTGAACACCGACAAATCTACCTTGAGTCTCCGGATAGCGGTCCAATATCAAAATCTCGATAAACCTAAGCCGGTACCAAAATCTGCATAGAAAGTGCAGAGTGCAGTACCTGTACAACCGACCCCATGTACTGGTAAGTGTCGAGCCTAACCTCGACGAAGTAGTGACGAGGCTAAGGCAAGGCACCTACAAATCAACTTGTATAATTTAACAGTGTAGATACAAATAACAGTAATGAAGAGCTAGATAGGAAATATCGGGAGGGGGAAACAAGCTGGGGGAAATGCGAAATAAAGACCTACTACAGAATAAGAACTGGAACAACCAATATACTATGAATCAACAAGAGCACGAATACAGTAAAGGAAAATTGCACGGCATCACCCTTCGTGCTTTTACTCTCAATCTCACCATAAAATCAATAGATACGGCACGACATCACCCTTCGTGCATTAACTCTCATATCATGGCACGGCATCACCCTTCGTGCATTAACACTCACAATATGGCACGACATCACCCTTCGTGCTTTTTCACTCACAATATGACACGGCATCACCCTTCGTACTTTTACATTCAGAATATGGCACGACATCACCCTTCATGCATTAACACTCTCTCTTACCATAACGCAATGCATAAATAACAATAGGGAGATAGAATAACCAGTACAAGCCTTACTTTAACATTTGGTTCCAAAATATCAATCTCAACTTTGAAATAAATGCTCAATTATCACCAATAAATTCGTAAACATGATAAGAACGATCCATTTAACAACACTTGTATAAACACATAGTAATTAGGCATAGGAAAGAGACAGTATAAGAAAAATGGAAGAAACATGGAAAACAGGTAAATTGGCGGCGCATAAGTACTCGTCACCTCACATATACGCCGCTCACACGAATTTAATATAGCAAATAGTCTATGGTTCCTAATTCCCTCAAGTCAG